>NC_067472.1:26490410-26790410 GCF_947179515.1 Apodemus sylvaticus | reverse complement strand
TGTCCCCGTTTGTCCCGACCAGCGGAACCTAGTAATTTGGGGAGCCGAGGAGGACCCAAGCCTGAAAGAGAGAACGGGCGAGAAAGAGAAGCGAGGCCAAGCAAGCGGGGTTCTATGTCAAGGCCTCGGTTTTGAACACGGTAAGAGGAAGTAGGGAGGGGCTGAGGAGGATCCTATAAGCACAGAAGGAGGAAAGGTCATGGGGCGGGAAGTTTACTCTGCTCAAGGCATCTGCAGCTTTCCTGGAATGCCGGTTCCGCCCAGACCATCCCAGGTGATCGGCCAGGTAAAGAACCGGTTGATCAGCCTTGTGTGAAGAAGGGGGGGGGCTTGGTGGTTGGTTTGCTGTAAACCGCAAGGTCAATGAACGTTCTAGGTGAAGGCTGTTGAAACTCTGGTTTTCTAGGGTTTGGTCTCCAACACTCGTTTGTACTTCCTCTTCTGCCACCAAATCTCCCCTGACTTCTCCCTGGACTCTTAAGTCTCCTGGTGTTTTTAATGGTACTACTTGGACAATATACAATAATCTTTTCACAATCCCAAATGTGATCAAATTCTAAGACTGCATTAAATATATTTGTGTATGTGTATGTGTATATGTATATGTACATATATATACACACGCATATATATACATGTAAATACAACCTGATGAGTCTGTTTTTATTGTTTGTGTGTACTGCTCTGCATTGAAAAATCAATAAGGAGGCTCATCCTTGGGAGAAGTTTATTCTCCTTACCCTAGCAGTCAGTGCTTGCCTGCAGTTATTTGTCTAGAGGTGGAACCCTGAAAAAATTTCCCCCTCCAATGTTAACATATCTACTGGTATTGCCATTATTCCAGTCTCATTTATGCAGACATTTCTGTGAGACACGGTTTTTGTTTTTGTTTTGTTTTTGTTTTTTTTTTTGTATTCTGGTTCTTACAGTCTGTCTTCCCTCTCTTGTATGATATTCCCTGAGACATAGATGTGGGAGCTGTGATACAGATGTGTTCACAGGGGCTTGGCCTTCCCCCATTTGTTGAGCTCTGTGTTATTTCTAGTCCTTTTCTGTAATGGTCTCCATTTGTGGTAAAGAGTCTTCTTGGAGAAGTGGTAGAAGTAGAGAGGTAATAGCTATACTCATCTGTGGCACAAAGATTAAAATATAGGAGGTAGTAGGGAACCATGCTGGATAGCAGAGTGGAAGTATTAAATTCTCTTCTAAGATCCATGACCTCACTAGCCAAAGAAAGCTACTTGCATTTCTAGTACAAGGTGCAATTTTTGTCTTGTTGATGGGCCTTAAGTCCCATTAGACAACTGTTGGTTGCCACTGGCATGTGAATGTCAAGTATTGCACCTTTATGTATGTGTTGTCATACTGGTAATTGCCATGATTGATAGATATGGCCATTGTGTGGGCCTGTTTAGTTGCCTCCTTCCCTTAGTAGCTTCAATATAGAAGCTAGATTGGAGAAAATGAACTTTCACGTCTAATCCAGCTCTAACTATCGAAGTCCTGCATCCTAAGTGTTTCCTGTCTTCAGAAATAGGGACCCACATTCAACACCTAAGTGGCAACCAAGGATTACCTCACATATCATTGTATTCTAGGTTTACCTATTCACTTGAAATTTTAGTTTTCACTATAGTTGAATAGCATTCCTTAGTGTGCATGTACCAGATGTAATTATCCATTCATCTGTTGAAAGACATTTACATTTGCATTTACATCATTTTCATTTTCTGGCTATCATGGATAGTTCTACTATGAATGTTGCAGAGTCCTTTTTTTATAAACATCAACTAATGTTCATATAATGTCAGAGATAATAATATAGATATTTGGTGGCAGAACCTATTTAACTTCTTCTTCCTGTTGCTGTGATAAAAGTACTCTGATAAAGGCTATTTGAGAGAGAAAGAGTTTATTTTGGCTCATAGTTCCAGGTTACAGCCTAGCATAATAAGGAAGTCTCAGTAGCAGGATCTTGAGAGAGCTATGTAGTATCCACTAAGTAGTGGTATCCAGGTATACACGGTATCCAGAGTTAGGAAGCAAAGAGCAACAAATGCTGTGCTCAGCTTTTTTTCTCCTATAGTGCCAAGCTCATTGAAGATGGGTCATCCCACCTCAATTAACCTAATTAAGAAACTCTCTTAGAGTGGCCTCCCCTTTTCTGAAGAGAAACAGGATCAGATGGAGGGAGAGGAGGTAGGGGGGGAAAGACTTAGAGAAGAAGAGTGGGGAGGAACTTTGGTCAGAATGTAAAGTTAATCAATTAAATTTAAAAAATGAATAAATAAACAAACAAACAAACAAATAAATAAATGTATCTAATAACCTCTCATTTGAGTCTTTCTAGGTGACTCTGGATTCTGCCACATCAACATTTCTGACCGTCATAAGGACTTTACAGAGTTATCTGAAAACCATTTCCTAACCCAGTGTAAGGTTAGGTGTTCTTCTAGTTAGTGTCTGTAAATGACACTCTCATGTCTTTTTAAAATTAATGAACTAATCAATCAATTGATCAATTGATCAATCAATCAATTAACATCCCAAATACTGCCCTATCTGTCCCTTCTTCACAGAGTTCCTCCTCTCTCCCACTCTCCTTTGCCTCTGAGAGGGTGGAGCGCCCTGGATATTTCTACCACCTTGGTGCATCATTTCTTCAGGGTTGGGTGAATCCTCTTCCACTGAGGCCAGACAAGCCCTGTTGGGGAATGGATTCCACAGTCAGGCTATAACTTTAGGAACAGCCTCCTTTCCAGTTATTGGAGGACCCACATGAAAACTGAGGTGCATGTCTGCTACATATATGTTGGGAGCCTCAGTCCAGCCAGTGTATGCTCTTTGGTTGTTGGCTTAGTCTCAGAGCTACCAGGAGTCCAGGTTAATTGACTCTGTTGGTCTCCTTGTGGAGTTCCTATCCCTTTCAGGGCCTTCATAGATTGGAATAGAAAAGAAATATCTCCTATCACAAAATAATCAAAGCACTAAATGTACAGACAAAGAAAGAATATTAAAAACTTCCAGAAAAAAGGCCAAGTAACATATAAACCTTAAGGCAAACCTTAAGAGAATTATACCTGACTTCTCATCAGAGACTATGGACAGATGTCTTACAGACCTTGTCTAAAAGACCACAGATGTCAGCCCAGACTACTATACCCAGCAAAACTCTCAATCATCTTAGATGGAGAAGCCAAGATATTCCATGATAAAACCAAATTTAAACACTATCTAATATAGCCTATGGAGGATTCTAGAAGGAAAATTCCAACACAAAGAGGATGACTATACCCAAGGAAACACAAGAAATTAGATCTCATACAAAACAAAAAGAAGAAAATTGCACATTCTCAGTAACACATTCAGCTTAAAAATAACAGGAACTAAAATCATTGATCACTAATATCTCTCAACATCAATGAATTTAATTCCTCAACAAAAAGACACAGGCTAACAGATTGGATATGTAAACAGGATCCATCACTTTGCTGCATACAAGAAAGACAACAAAGATAAATCCTATCTCAAAGTAAAGGGCTGCAAAAAGGTTTTCCAAGCAAAAAGACCACAGAAACAAGCTGGAGTAGCCATTCTAATATCTAATAAGAGACTTTCAACGGAACTCATCAGTAATCAAAAGAGATGGGGAAGGACACTTCATATTCATCAAAGGAAAAATCTACCAAGATAACATCTCAATTCTGAACATCTATCCCCAAAATGCAAGAGCACCTACATTCAAAAAAGAAACTTTATTAAAGCTCAAATCACACATTGAACCCTATACAATAATAGTGATGAATCTTCAACATCCCACTCTCACCAATGGACAGGTGACAGAAACAAAAATTAAACAAAGAAACAATGAAGCTAGCAGATGTTATGAACCAAATGGATCTAACAGATATCCACAGATCTTTTCATCCAAAACCAAAAGAATATACCGTATTCTCAGCCACCTCACAGAACCTTCTTCAAAATTGGCCATAATTAGGCACAAAGCAAGCCTTAATAGATACAAGAAGATTGAAGTAGTCCCTTGCGATTTATCAGATCACCGTGGATTATTGTTGGACTTGAACAGCAACAGAAACAACAGAAAGCCCACAATATCATGGAAACATCTATTCAATGATATCCCCATGTCCTAGTGACTTGTTTCCCTGGTGGATAAAAGATGATGCTACTTAAAAGACAAGCTATTGTTCCTGTGTCCTTAGTCTGGGTTGATGCTGGTCAACTTCACTATAATTAGAGCCATATTGTTTTCTTGAGTTTTTAAATAGCTGTATCAAAACAAACTAAAAGGAAAGAGATGCAATAAGTGGGTTAAAACCCACATTTTATGTAACCAGTATGTTAAAAATATTATTTCAAATAATATTTAATCACTAAACAAGTTATTAACAAGACACTCTACAAGGATTTTATTTGGCTGAAATCTTTTATTTTCACATACAGCATTTTCCATCAGGATGACCACAGCTCAAAAGCTTAATAACCACATGTGGCTTGTGGACAACACAGATCTAGCTTACTGCCTGGCATGGCAACACTCTGTAGTTTGTGTAACAACATATTAAGTGAATTAAAGGAGAGCCAGCAAGAGTACGTTCTCCTAGTAGGGGAGAGTGCCAGTGTGCATACATGCCCATGGCTTAAGCTTCGTTAGATTTTGCATAAAAATCAGAACCAAAACCTAACATCTCCTAAATAAATCTATTTCAGTTTCTAGTATGGCAATCTTAACCATTCGGATTAATTTCCTGTAAGGAGGATGCATTCACCACAGTAAACATTTACCGGAGCCTCTTTCAGGACTCCTGTGAGTGGGAGGCAATTAACTTGTGAGGCAAAAAAAAATCCCATATTTTCAAACATTTCCAAAAGTTTGCTTCAGCTTTCATGTCTAGTTCCTTTCTAATATTATCCCTAAACTGCAATTTCAAAACTGACTCTGCTAACCTTGGCACCCCTGTTCACTTTGAAGCCAGTCAGTAGTCTGAAAACAAAGTATTTCGTTTCAGTCTTGTGGCAGAAAAATAAGCCCATGTCTCTTCTATAGGAAGACCTCAACCTCTGAGCATCAGAGAGGGATCTCCCAAACAAAGGCAGCTGGCTGGTGCCCAGGGACTTCAGCTTTCTCAAGATTATTATAGGATTGTTTTTCATTTTGTCTTCTGGTCTGCTTTCTACAAGGCACCCCAACTTTCTTAACATATGAGCATGTTTCCTCACAAACATTACTCATGCAAAGTTGTCTGAATTAGGCTTACAAACAGAGCAGTGTGATCAGGCACAACACTAAACTATAATCAGAACCAAACTACTCTTTCTCCTGTCAGTAGATGGACTATAGAAGGAAAAAAATTATATATTTATCTTATCTTGTATTGTTTCTTCACTGTATGTATACCCAACAGGTAGGCAGACGACCAGACATGGATTCAGTTGCTAAATGGTATCAAATGAATGGAAGCCATGGGGTGTTTCCTACTCAGATTTTCAGGGTATTCATGGGATGAAACTACTGCTAGGGATTGCTCCTTCAATAGGACATTTATACATCAAGTTTACATGCAATAATCCACACACACAGTTCCATAGAGTTCACTGAAAAGGAGAAGAGAAAAATGCTCTGAGATTTTAGGTTGCAGGATTTTTTAATCACCAAAATAAAGGCAAGCTTATGGTAAACGGAGCTCATTCTAGACAAAGATAAAGATAGCAATTGTGTGTTTCCCAGGGTGAGACCCATTGTCTGGCTGCAGCTGAAGTCAAGAGAAGACTACTGAGACTGGGCCAGCCCCTGCTAAGTCATTAAGGAAGTGGGTTGCTTTCAGTGGTTAGTAGCTTCCTTTGCTTCACTTTAGCTTCCATGCGAAGTTCAATTTGTTCGAGCATCCTTTGATACACTGTACTTACAGAACACAAAAGAATTCCATTTATGTGAGCCATTGAAAAGGGAAAAACACAGATGGTAACACTGTCTTCATTCTACTATCACTGGACCAAGGTACTTATGATCTGAGCATTCTTCCTCTTACAAAGATGTAAATTATAATAGTTATGATGCTGATGGTTGCTATGGAAGAGAGTATGCTCATCTTTCCCACCCTGGAGGAGGAGTATTGCTGGAAGAGTCTAGTCCAGATAGGGCGGATGCAACTTTGAGTGTGGAACTCAAGTCCTCCTCCCAGGTACACCTACCATATAGCTCCAGCCTCTCCCCATCTCACTTCTTAGAGGATGTGGCTTTGAAAGAACTGTAAGCATGCCTGTGTATGTGTGTATGCAAGTGCTTTATTTACTTATTTATATATTTTTATTTTTTGGATTATGTCATCTTAAGCCCAGACAGATCCTTATGAACTGCATTGAAAAAATACACCAGTGTCTACATTCTGAATCAGTACATGTCTGTCCTTGATTCCTTTCTTTCTTTTCTTTCTCTCTTATCTCATTTGAACAGAGAGGTTTGCATAACCAGTCTTGTATGCATCACCATTAACTCCTAACTATTTAGTTGATTAAAAAAATGTAACTCAGATATATTTGCATATCATTTTTATTACATATTCAAAATTTTACCTTATCATACACACACACACACACACACACACACACACATACACACACATACATAAACACACACATAATCAATGCATATATGTGTGCATAAAAATAAATAAATAGGAATCCTGTTAAGGCCACGTGATAGTCAATTTAGAGCAAAGCCAAGCTTAGGAGTTGAGAGTGGCTGATATACAATATCTTTGCAAGATTATCCTAAGAAGAACCATGAACTGTATGGATATTCTGAAGTATGGGCCAGTTTCTGACCCTTAGTTTTCTATGAAATCAAAGAAAGTAATAGATTATAAATAGATTTAAATTAAGCCCAAAGAAGAGAATATCCAGAAAGGTGATGTTCGAAAGGAGGAGGTTAGGAAAAATTCCCTATAGTTAATGAAGATGAATAGACACACTTAAGACAAAACAAAGGAATAGATCCACAGAGCTAAGTTTTCCCTCCTCCTGATTGGTTCATACATGCCCTATTGGCATAGAGATATTATCACATGCTCAGAACTTAATGGGGAGGATTACTGGTAAGTGTTCCTTTTATAGGAAGTCAGTCACATGATTTGCCCAAATTTTATTCTTTATAACTACAAAATGGACTGGAATCCTGTCTAATATTTGGAGATACTCAAATTTTTTGGTAGAAAATTAAAAATTTGGATTAGTTATTTGAGGCTGGCATTTTAATTATTTTAATAATCTATTTATGACTTTTATAGCACTGAGATCATATAAGTTTATTTGGTGTTGTTCTTGGCTCTAGTGTTCCTACCACAACCATTACCAGAGCACATTTCAGTGTGTGGCTGGGAACACCAGAACAGCTCTCTCTTGTCATGGGCTAAGTGACTATAAATGAGGAAATTTGCCAGCCTGTAAGACAGGGACAGGGAAATAGTGGCCACCTTTCTGGGCCACTTGTGGTACTTTTTGTCGTGGAGACTGGCACTAGCAGATTCTCAGCAAATAATCCTATATTCATCATCTTCTTTTGTGGTTGTACTTATTTATTTTTAAATCAAGTTTCAGCTGAAAACATTTCATCACTCAATTATGACTGTATAAAATGCTACCATTCATCCACAAGTATTTAATTTCCACTTATCAATCATCTTTTCACAAATCTTTCCCCAATATATGTTCTCTTATGCTGTATGTACGTGTGTGTGTGTGTGTATATATATATATGTATATATATAAATCTTTCCCCAAATATAGACATGCTCTTTTATGTCATATGTATGTATGTATGCATGAATATATGTATATATGTGTATATATACATAAATAAATCTTTCCCCAAATATAGACATGATCTCTTGTGTCATATGTATGTATGCATGCATACATACATGTACGTACATATGTATATATATATGTTAAGCATCTTAATCTTTTCCCTTCATATATTAAAAAAATTACCTTGTTTGTCATTTAAATATATATATATACATGTATGTTCATGCGTATGTTCATGTGTATGTGCATGTGTATGTGCATGTGTATGTATATGTTTGTGTACACATACATAAAACACATATATATGCAAATATGTGTACATACAAATAAATAAGTGAAAATGCAACTATTTTAAAACTGATACATTTTCTTTTGAATTGGATGGTTCAGTATAATTTTCTTCATCTTGATTCTGAGTTTCATCATGGTTCTCTTGTGACACTGAGGTAGAAATGCTATTGTTTGACCGAGAAGGCTGGATCATAAAGGGGTACACAGCTCTGGTTGGTTTTCTTGGATTCTTTGTTCAATGGACATCTCCCTGGACATAGGCATTCTCAGAAGTTAGTTAACTTGGAACCATGCAAAATAGTTAAAATTAGCAGATGAAAATTTGTCAAAGGATGACATCTTATCCTTTGGTCTACTCTCTACAAAATACTTGGTACTGAGAAGGGAGAAACCATAACTTTATCAAAGAGGATACTGATACATAAGGACTTAACTGTGCATCCAAAGTTAGTATTAACAGGAAGGCATCAACACTGTACGTCCTGACACATCACTTCTGCAGGATTTTTTTCTCCAAAGTGCTTAACCTGATTAACTGAATATAATCATTATACAACTGTAAGCTTCTAAAGCAAACCCTGTAATACTGGTACTGTCACAATTCTAAAAGACAAAACCAAACCAAACAACAACAATAACAAAGACAAAGACAAATACAGGAATTCTTTAGCTTTAAAACAATACTAGTAAATGGTATAAATCAGATATAATCTTGTATATAGGTTTGTTCACTGAGCCTTGGCTTTATAAGAGAATGTGCTTACCTGTCTGCATCTTGCTCCTAAATGCTCAAGTAATGTGCCTAAATAATGTAAATAAAGTAGAAGGGCTTACTGGTTAATAACCAGGAGGCTTATACAAAATGTATATGGAAGTTCTTTGTTTCATTTGAACCTTCCTTATAAGTATGTTTCTTTTTCAAAGAAAAGAACAAAGCTTAAAGAGAACCAATGGTAAGTAAAGATGCCATTGAAGTCTACTTATCAACCTAAATTGGAATTAGCAACAAAAGCAATAATTTTGATGGGAAAGCATGGTAAGACTAAAGTATTAGACAAATTTTATGGTTTTATAACAGGAAGAATTTTACATCCATAGATAAGTTTATCATAAACTATACATAAGGCAATATAATGTAAGAAGTTATCATGAAAGGAGAGGCAAGTGAAAATGTTGCAATAATATTATAATCACAAAAAGTTAATACAGCTAAAAAGTAGAAAATGTGAGAAACTGAAACACCAAGCAGATTTACAGCACATATTTTGAGTAGCATAATTAGTATGCATATTAGGTACAGTATAGAGAGCCTTGCTCCCAACAAATAGAAAACTCACATTGCTTTTAGCGATCATGAATCTCATTTTTCAAAATTGAAAACATTCTAAGCAATAAAAAAAGCTTTGAAAATACCAAGGAATGTTTCAGCAACCACATATTAAAATCTACAGTGCAGTAAATCAGAAATACATTTTAAAAATAACTTTCTTTTCCCTTCCATGCAATTGGAAAAGGAGGGATACAATTCTAAATACTTGATGTATTAAAGGAAAGTTTAATGGGATTTGTGAAATATTTAACATTGGCTTGACATAAGAACACAGCTCAAATAGAAATAGCTAAAAGGGTGTCTGGGAGAGAACTATAGAATTCAAAAGCATATTTTGGAAATAGGGAATATTGAAAATTAATAAACTGAACTGCAACTTAGAAAGACTGAAGATAACAATACAGTACCCTCAGAAAGCAAGACAGAAAAGTGTGCGAGACAAAACCTAAAAGTAGGAGGATTAGAGTCAACTTTAGTTGTGAAAATGGGACTCAGCCATGTCTAGCCACACTGATGGGCAAGAATAAGTGTTCCAATACATGAATCCATTTCAATAATGAGTGTTTTTACATATGGGATTAGATACTGACTTTGTGGCAAGGAACTTGAAGCTTGATCCTTAGCATATCTTTAGGCTGAATTTTGAACTTGGGTGGCATATCTACTGCAGAAGCTTCTAGAGGCTGATTTCTTACCTGCTGCTACCACACTTTTGCTAGTAGAATTCTATTGATCATTGGCAAATATTTTCCATGTGTTTTTTGATTCTAGACTGTAGTATAATGTCAATTTCTTATCTTTTTTGTCATCGTTCAGATCATTTAACATTTTTCTCCCTAAATGACTATCCATATGTCCATGATCAACTCTCACATGAACCATAAGGTTGAGTCATTGCACCTGTGCATTTTATTACGTCTGTCTGTGACTTGGCATTTTGACTCTCAATACTTTTTATATAGTACAAGGTTGAAATTATATTATAATTCAAATTCATTTTTTAAAGCTGAGAGCACCACTTAATAAAAAGCACTTGGTTTCCAAAAGCAAAGTTTTGTTTCAGGATTGGATTTTGCTCGAATTTCAGAGACTGAGGGAAGACACCAAACTAAATATGTTCAATTTAGTGATAGCACTTTTATAGACAACTGTTCTAGTACACAAGGAATAATTAAATCCACAATTCTCTACATATTTATTTATCAGGGTTATGTTTTTTATCACTGTTCATACATATATTGTCTAGTGCCACTGCCTAACATACTCAAAGACCAGTGTTTTCCTCTGTGTTTTCAGATACAATCTGATAAAAACCAGAAGCAAGCACAATTCTGTCACTTTACTTTTTTGTTAGGAGCAAGGCAGCTATTATTTGACTTGGGAAAAATAAAGACGGCATTTCAAACTTGGAAAATGTCCCAGACTAAAAATATAATATTTTACAGTCTGAAGAGCAGGGCCAGTGTGGCAACATGTGTGTAGAGAAAGAAGAAACAAATTTGTTTGCAGTTAGACTTTTCTTTTTATGTAGTCAAGTAAATCTCAGTCATGTATAGAGGTAATGATAAGGACATTGAACCAATCGCAAAGCACTATCCTTTGAAAGATCAGGGGACGAACTTGTCAACGTCTCAGTATGGATTTACAGCCAAAGCTCTAACTTTAGACTTAGGCATACCTGGCTCTAAACACATTGCTGATTTGTAAAAGTATGGCTTTGTTTTTCAAGTCTCTAAAATGGGAGCGATCCTGGTGTTTGTGTGATGACTTGCTTGCCAAGAGAGACAAATGGAGCCATGTGTTGGATCCACAGCAGAGTTGTCCTTATTTTCAAAGACACAGCTGGCACGGAAAAATAAAAATTGAGTCAATTCAGACATGGCATAACATATGTGTAATATTAGTCCTCAAGAGGCAGGAGGCTGGCACAAGGTTTAGGCCATCCTGGGGTGTGTAGTGAGATCATGTCTCAAACAATATGAAGCTCTATAAAAACCCCAAACAAAATAAAATGTAGAACTACTTCACAGTTCCCTTGAGGTATCCAGGCAATAGAAATAAGTTGGGGAGCCCTGAAAACAGTGTTCTTGTTCTAAAATTTTGTCGCTAAAGTAACCCATTGAAGGGGATGTGACTCTAGTCAGTATAACAAAATCTGAAGGCTACTAAGGCCTGCTAGCCATTGTGATGAAGAGCACTGTATCTCAGAATTAAGCCTGTTCCTCACTCTTGTAGATCCAATGTGGCTGACAAACCCTGATGATTACATGTACAACACAACCAAAATCGTGTGCAACCAGTTTTCTATCACACTTTTCTGAATGATTGGGTTTTCTGAATTCCATTTTTTTCTGTCCTTCCAGTTGCTTTCCTTTCTTCTCATGATCTTCAAATCTCTAGCCTTCCTCTCTTGTTCCATTTACAATCTACCCTCCTTTCCACATTATAACAATAATATTTAATGAAAACCTCTTTTGAGTTTGTTCAGCACTAGCTGGCAGTTTGTTTATGACAGCAACACGATTCACTTTATATTGTAGCTGTTGCAATGATCTTGTTTTTAACTTGGAAGTAAGCCATTGGTAAAAGGTTGTCTAATTTATCATATTTTTCCCATAATACTACTTGCTACATGGTAGACACTAAATGCATAGTTACTGATAGGAAAGTTACATCACAAATGTATTTCTGAGTAGAGGACAAATGTGACCCATCAAGATGGCTTTTTAGGATTACACAATAGTAACAGCCACATTAAATTTTTATTTAGTTGCCCTTAGAGGCATTGCAGAAATGGCTTCTCTGTCACATGTGCGACAACATGTGACAGAGAGGAGAGATGCTATGTCTAAGTTTAATGCGTTGACCTGTGAACATCTGAAAGATTAGAAGTCTAACATTCCCCAAAAGTGAGCCTGAGATGACCATTGGTCCTGTACTGTGCTGGCCTGGATGGGCTTTCAGGTTGGAGAGCAAGACAGAGATGATATAAACCCCGTCTTGGACTATGCAGCCCATTGGAATAGAAAAGGAGACTAGAAGCACCACCCCCAGGACCTTGGGCCCTAGGCAGAAGTAAGCAAGATATAGACAACATGGACCTACATGGGAAAGCCTTGATGAGGAATGAGCCCAAGATGATCACAGCCTGGCACCATGGGACCACCAGTCTTGGGTGGCCCATGCCTGAGATGCCCCCGCCCCATCCAGTGCTGTAATGCATACACAGGACATAGCACTGCTGAGACCATTTCTGAGATGACCCCAGATACTCAGAGACCCTAACACACCACTAAGAGGAGCTAGTGAGGAGCAGGGAAATGGAAGAGGAAAAGAAAAAGAAGGATGTGGGCACAGTGAAGAGAGGCAGAAACGGGAGACTTGAAGATAGTGAGGAACAGCCAGATGTGAGTAGGCAATGATGCCACCTAGGAACATGGTGGGGGTCCTGGCCTGTGCTGACACCAGGGGCCACATCTGGATCCATGTTCCTACAGCAGCAGAGGTCTGTAGGTTCCAAGTGTGGGCAGACAGCTACGGTCTGGACTGCCTCGGGGCATGTTGATGTCCTTAGGGTGTGTAAAACTGCTCTCACCCCTTGTCGCCTTCTGAGCTGGCCACGAGGGTGTGAGAACAGGTGAGCTGCCCCTGCCCCTAGCCAGCTGTAGCACTCAGGAGAGTAGGTCATAATAACATCCAGGACGCAAAGTGGAGCTGGCCTTGTTTGCAGGAGTTGTTGGTGTGTTGGTCCCAAGGATATGAGACCCTGCTACTCATATCCTGTGCAGTGGCACCGGAAAGGGAGAAATACCCTTTCCCCCTCTTGCCCCTTGCTACCTGTGGCAGGAGGGAGAACTGGCCCTGGGGTCATGAGAGCAGGTGAGCTGCCCCTGCCCCTAGCCAGCTGTAGCACTCAGAACTGACTGGTGACAGGAGCAAAGCTTTGAGCACGGGGAACCCTGCCGTGCCTCTTGTCCGCTGTCTGGTGGCATCAATAAGGGAGAAAGAGAACTCCTCTCCCCCATTTTGCCCTCACCACCTTCCTCTGGAGAGCTGGGAGAGGAGAACTAGTCCTGCCCCTCACTTTCTACAGCACTTGGGAGAAAGGGCTGTGCACCTCGCCTGGGGAGTACAGTAGAATGACTAATGGCTTTGGCGAGAGTGAACCACAGTCCTGAGAGTGCGAGTGTGGGAGAGCTGGCCTCACAACTTGTCTGTTAAACCATCACATACCCTTCACTCCCCTTACCTCTTGCCACCTAAGAGAGGCAGGAGAGCTGGCCCTGGGGTTAAGAGCACAGGAGAGCTACCCAAGACTCTCCCCCGCTGTAGTGCTTGGGAGAACTGGTCCCATACAGGAGGTCTGGGCTGGGCAGTAACTGCTCTAAATGTGGGGATTGCAGGTGAGCTGGCCTGGAGGGCTTGAGTGCCAGAGAGCTGACCCCGACTCTGTTCTGTTGCAGTCACTCAGACAAGGGAAAGATACCCTTCTCTGTGTCGAGGAACCTTGCTATTAAGGTAGCACTCTCCCATGACCAATGCTTTCTGAGCGCAACACAAAATGCGGGACTCCCTTTCTCAGCAGGGCTTTTGGTCTCTGCCTGTCTCTGGATGTCTGTCTGGAGAATGGTCCTGAACACAAGTAACCGGCCTGGTTTGAAAGGTGACTTTGTATAGAGTTCTCTGTAAGGTTGCGTAACAGCACACACATCCCCCTCTGGCATCCTGCCCACATGACAATTAGATGCTGTACGATAACCAATCAGCCCTTCCTGCTCACTTGATGCCCTGACCAATTAGCCATTTCCACCTATGCCCCTAAAAAGCCCTTATGTATACTATCCCTTAAACAATAATGTAGATTCATCTCACTGCGGCAGTCTCTGGAGGTCATTCTGCCCATAGTCACAGCCACCTGAATCTTGCCTTCTAACTCTGTGCCCTTTCTCCCCTCAGGCTAGTGGCCTCCCCTCCCTTATGATTTGCCACCTGCCCTAGGAGGGAGAGATGGCCCCATGGGGTCATGAGAGGATGAGCAATGCCCTCCTGCCCCTCACCTGCTGTAGTACTTTGGAAAGCAGGCCCTGCGTCTTGCCGGGGCAGCAGGGCAGAGCCAGCTCTGTATTCAGGGGATGCTGATGAGTGGTCCCGTTGGTGTGGGTGCAGGAGAGCTGGCGAACTGAACAGTTCAGGTAACTTCCAGGCTCAGATTTGGGGCTTTGAATTAGCTCATCTCAACCTCTCCTCCATTGATGAACTGCTGGAGTGCATGAAGGTGCCAGCCAGGTCTACAGATCTAAAGCTACAGGATCTCCATGACATAGGCCAGCAACAGGATATCCGAGAGGAGTCCCAGTGAGGTTCTAATATTGATAATGTAACAGAAGCCAGACGCCTCTTAGCAGACCACTGGCATATTTACAAGCATTCAAGTGTGGTCAAACGGTAGGACACACTGTGTCACATTACAGCTTCCACAGCCACACTTCCCAGTTTTCAAAGTCCTGTGTATGTTACTCAGGTAACCGCGAGGCTACAAAATACCATAGGGACCTCAGGAGCAGCTCTAGGCTCTGGAGGACAGATGCTGCCTATAAATTCATGTTCGGTAATAAAGGAGGCAGGCTGGGAAGTCAGGATCATTAGCTGGCTGAAGCAATGCACTAATGCAGAATAAAACATTCTACAGCCTGCCATTTATTACCCCCTTGGCTGGCATAAAGCTGTTGTTGAGTTATTGGCTGTAGCATGGATGCTGAAGGAACAATGTAACATAATGTATATTATATACGAATGCAGGCATATGGGCCCTGAATTTGTAGATAGGTGCTTCCATTTCACCTCGTTCATTTCACTTAACTTGGTGTTAGGAACAGGGCATAAAGTACAGTAAATCATTTGAATCTCTTCAGTTACCTCAGAGTGGTACCATCTCTTTGGCTTAAAATCACTTTGATTACTCTCAGTACATCCTTGGGGCGGGGGAGTAAAACCCCAAAACACTTAGCCAAATGTTCCCCATTCTCTTGAGATTCATCTTTGTAAAAGTAGATGTCGTAAAAACTTGACTTTGAATAATATAATGATGCCTCAGGATTTTAATATTTAATCTTAATAGTTCCTATAAACAAGGAAAGAACGTTGAACTGTGAACAATAATGGCCATTTGAATTTTCTTTCCATTTTACCTGAATTTATATCATCAGCCTGGAAAGATTTGGAACATTGTCTGGGAACATAAGAGATTTCTTTTTGCAGCTAAAGTGCAAACCCAACTCACAACATCTTGGGAGTTATAGGGATATCAGAAGAAAACTATTGAACCTCTCCAGAGTCAGCCTAAAATCATAGAACCATTGCAAAAGATCTGATCTACTTTATATAGTTGTACCATATATTGTATAAGGCCATAGCAAAAGACCCACCTTACAAAACAAGGATTTGTGTTCTAATTTGTGTTCTCTAATTCTAATATGTGCTTTCTGATTGTATAGTACAGAATCTCTTAGAGCCTCAATTTACCAATCAGTAGCATGTAAATAACATACCTACCCAATAGAGTTGTGAAGCTTTTAAAAGCTCTAATGGAAAGAGTGCTTAATATAAAGTCTCATTAAATTACCAACAAATGATAGTAGCTAACTGATAATCTCATCTTTGTTACCTTCACCTCTACCTCTACCTAAGGGATTATACATCAAATGTGCACAGCCATCAAGAGGGAGAACACACTCTCAGTTGTTAAAGTCTAATCACTACAAGATAAACTGTTCAACTCAGGATTGTTTGTTTGTTTGCTTGTAAGAAACACATATTCAATTCAATGTACTTGAAGCAAAACTAGAATACTTCTGGAAGGAGGAGTAGCTCACAAGAAACATTGTAGAGAGAACACTTATACTAGGTAATCAAACAGAAGGATTGAAGATCACCAGGTCCCTCTGCCTGTCTCTCATCTCTGCTTGATGCTTTCATTTTCTCCTGTTATCAGGTGACCTTTACTTTGCAGCGTATATCACAGCGACTGGCATTTACCAGGGCTTTAGTCCAATAACTTAAAAACAAATGAAGAAACAGTATTTCTCTTTCGGCTTCTCAAATTTTCTGTGTAGGACTTGGCCTGAGTCAGACACTCACTTGGCTCAATCGCCATGAATACAGATTCTACAATTACCCTATTTTGGGCTATGTACCCATTTGTGTAGCCTGAAGCAGGCATGTCACATGGGCTTGGGGTAGAGGAAGGTTAAGAGTGGGATTTCTACAGCTCACGTATGACCATTTGGACAAGCAGAGAGGCAACCATTTAAACTCTACAGAAAAGAGCATTACCCAAAGACAACTAGGCCCTGTTTGAAATTAGCTGGTAATAACCCTCATGATGAGATATTCCTGGCTTATTGGAAAGCTTATCTTCATTTATTTATTGGTAAGATGAAATTAGACAAAAGGGCTCAAATACCATTTTGCTAAATGGCCACCATCACTTGGGGCGAGTATCATGGTTAGAAACGTTGCTTGAAGAATGGAGTGGAATAAAAAGCAAGGAGAGGCACGGAGATCACACTTGCCTAGATTCTCTCCTGAAGACAAACTATATGACCATTAGAGGTGTTAACCACACTAGCTATCCTAAGAATGGCTAAGTGGAAGCTTCGAAACTTTTTAAAATTTTTATTAGATATTTGCTTTATTTACATTTCAAATGGTATCCCCTTTCTGAGTTACCCCTCCAAAAACCCCCAATCGCATCCCCCTCTCCCTGCTCACCCTTCCCTCCCCCTAATTTCCTGACTTGCATTCCCCTATTCTGGGAGCATTTAATAAGGGTCCTTAAACACTTCATTCTCCCTTCTAGCCCTCCACTCACCAGAGGTAGTGGAAAAGAAAGGTGAATAGGAAAGAGCAGTTGTGGCCCTGTTTAGAAATAGTTCTATAGGACTCTTCCAATCGTTGTTAGCAGTCCATTCTACTTGACAATCACCACTCAGGAATCAGCAACAACAGTTTGATCCAGAAGAAACTGCAATTGGTCCAAGTTAGCAGAAGCAGCAAGAAGCTGCCAGAATATCATGATAAATTCTTTGGCAAGTTACTCTCTACCAAGTAATAAGAAGGAAAGATCAGTACTATCATGCAAGGTGAACCAACGCTAACGCCTCGTCAGTGAGACTAGAAGAGTAAAGCAAGGCAAATCAAAGCTATCCTGTTTTAATCCTTTATATATTCTTTCCACTTTTCTAGTTTTCAATTCTTCTGAGATAGATTCTTACCATATAGCTAGGGTAGACTTAAACTCAGGATACCCCTGCCCTAGTCTCCTGAGTACCACAATTAAAGACAGGTGCCACAATACCTAGTGTCTTTAATGTATTCTTACTAATAAAAATATTTCAAAATACTTATATTCCTGAAGAGATGGCTCAGTCAGGAAGTGTCTACTGTGCAAGTATGAAGACCTAAGTTTTTATCCCCAGAACTATGTATAAGGTTTGGGTATGACAACATGCGCTGTTAAGTTCAGTAATGGAGAGGCAGAGACGGGAGGCTCTGTTGGGAACACTGGTCAGGCATTGTAGTCAGTCAGTGAGCTCTGGCTTTAGTGGGACATTCTTCGTCAAAAATTATGCTGGAGAGTGATTGTGAAAGCCACCTGGTATTAACATCTGGCCTTACACACAGGCACACACATACATAAACTTACAGAATTTCAGTCACACATAATAAAACCATCCCAAGTTAATAAATTATTTAGTTTGTTGTATGTTTTTTATTTAATACTAAAATTCATTTTAAGGTGTCTGGAATTATTTTTTATAGAGGGTTCACGTCTATTTATATATAAAAACATGATTAATTTATTCCTAGCTGGTCATATTACTTTATATTTGTATATAACAGAACTGTATGCTCTATACATATTCAATGAAGTTGCTGCTATATCAAATACTTTTTCTAATTGTTCTATGATATATACTTAAAGAACATATTTTTCTTATATTTATTATTGCTAAATGAATACCTCTAGTTCATAAGGCCTTGAGTTATTCATATGATATTTGAATGCTATCTCTTGGTTTCCTAGCATGACCCATAGTAAAGTAAGTTATTATTTCTTCCTTCTTTCTTCTTTTCTGCTAACTGATATCTTATTGGACTTTTATATTTGTTATCTGCAATGAACATCTCTTCTTGATTTCTTATTTTCAAATAGTATTATTTCATTAGCTCCCCAGTAACTACAAGCTTATTCCATTTTGTATTTATTCATTTATACTCTTCATTGACAGTTTAATAACTTCTATGCCATAACAACATATGATATTTATTCAGTTTGTCAAACAATATATATTAAGGATTTATATCTTATCTAAATATTCTATATATTTTATAAGATGTATATGCACCATATATCATATCATATCATATCATATCATATCATATCATATCATATCATATCTATCTATCTATCTATCTATCTATCTATCTATCTATCTAAGTGTGTATATTAATGTTTTTCTTAAAAACCCAAATGCATTTGAGATAAGGTTTTGCTATAAAGACTAGGCTGGTTTCAAACTCAAAGAGATCCATTTGCCTCTGTATCCTGAATGCTGGGATTAAATGCTTGTGCCACCAAGCCCAGAAAGACACTTAGATAGTTTTAAATATATTGAGAGATTAGTCCAAGTGGATCATTGATTCTATTCTATCGTCAAGAACATTTTTCATCCCATAAATTAGGAAATCAAAGAATGTTCCTCACTGTAGATGACTAGTCTCAGATCCTTTAGCAAGAGTTCCTCAGAAAAGTGCTCTGTGCTTTGGGGAGGAAGTAAGTTTGGATTTTTCTTTCCATTTTACACACTTGTCAGTTTTGGGTTATACTTTTTTTTTCCTCTTTGGAAAGAGTTTTGGTGACATAATATGAAAGAACTAAATACATGAAAACAGTACCAGCCAGTACAATCTAGACTTTAAAAAGGCATTCAACCTTATTACTCACACAGATGGGACCTCATAAAATTATAAAGTTTCTGTAAGGCAAAGGACACTGTCTAAAGGACAAAATGGCAACCAACAAATTGGGAAAATATCTTTACTAACCCTACATCTGACAGAGGGCTAATATCCAAGATATATGAAGAACTCAAGAAGGTAAACTCCAGAGAGCCAAATAACCTTATTTAAAAATGGGGTACAGAGCTAAACAAAGAATTTTCACCTGAGGAATATTGAATGACTGAGAAGCACCTTAAGAAATGTTCAACATTCTTAGTTATCAGTGAAATGCAAATCAAAACAACCCTGAAATTTCACCTCACACCAGTCAGAATGGCTAAGGTAAAAAAATTCAGGGGAAAACAGGTGCTGGTGAGGATGTGGAGAAAGAGGAACACTTCTCCATTGCTGGTGGGGTTGCAAGCTGGTACAACCACTCTGGAAATCAGTCTGGCGGTTCCTCAGAAAACTGGGCATGACACTACCAGAGGATCCCACTCTATCACTCCTGGGCATACACCCAGAGGATTTCCCAGCATGTAAAAAAGACACATGCTCCACTATGTTCATAGCAGCCTATTTATAATAGCTAGAGGCTGAAAAGAACCCAGATATCCATCAACAGATGAATGGATACAGAAAATGTGGTATATTTACACAATGGAATACTACTCAGCTATTAAAAACAATGAATTCATGAAATTCTTAGGCAAGTGGGTGGAACTGGAGAATGTTATCCTGAGTGAGGTGACCCAAACACAAAAGAACACACATGGAATGCAATAACTGATAAGTGGATATTAGCCCAGGAGCTTGGAATACCCCAGAAACAATTCACATATCAAATGTTGCCCAAGAAGAAGGAAGGAGAGGCCCCTGGTCCTTGAAATGCTCAGTGCAGCAGTGAGGAGAATACCAGGACAGGGAAACAGCAAGGGGATGATTGGAGAACAGAGGGAAGGAAGAGGGCTTATGAGACTTTTGGAGATGGGGGATCCAGGAAAGGGGAAATCATTTGAAATATAAAGAATATATTGAATAAAAAAAAAAGAAAAAAAAGCATCATATATTAGACCCGTCGATCTCCTTGTGGAGTATGACTCCTACTCTTCCCCAAGGATCTGCAGGTATTTAATGGTTACTAGAAGAAGAAAAAAATGTCAGTGGTGTAACCATTGGTAAAGTACTTATTGTACTGTAGATAATCCTCATCTATGCTCTGTAAGCAATCCTAATGGAACTAACTGGGTCATAAAATCTTCAAAGTAGAAGGAAGATTCTTGGAGAGAGGAAGGGAATCAGTGGGAGAAGGAAGGGACTAAAAGAAGGCAATGTGGTAAATACAATCAAAACATAGTATATGCGAGT
This sequence comes from Apodemus sylvaticus, assembly GCF_947179515.1. Taxonomy (NCBI): domain Eukaryota; kingdom Metazoa; phylum Chordata; class Mammalia; order Rodentia; family Muridae; genus Apodemus; species Apodemus sylvaticus. The sequence continues at coordinate 26,769,592 of NC_067472.1, read as the reverse complement.
ATGAAAATATAATACAGATACCTGATATGTATTCAAACATAGTTTTTAAAAGCATCGTGCCTACACACTTCATTTACGGAAAGAAGTAAAGTCTTTTCAAATAATATCAAATTATCTTTTCATAATAGAAATATATATATTTCTCTCAATAGCATACAAGCTTCAGATCTGCCCTCTTCACACCTACCTACCTACCTACCTACCTACCTACCTACCTACCTACCTTATCAATCTGTCAATCATCTGTCATCCATCAATCTTCAACACTTAAAAGATTATTTCTTAGAGCTCATTTATACAAATGTGTTGCCATGTTTAGCATCATGATTTGTAATCAGAATTTCCATATACTGAGTCTGTAATTATATTGTTCATTTTCCATTTCACTACACTCAATGAAAACCCAGTTTCCATGCTGTACTCCTACAGCATCCTGTACTATTCGTTCTCGACACTTATCACAAAATATAATTATAACTAATTTGTGTGCAGAATTAGTTTCCTAGGGCTGCAGGAACAAATGACTTGGAAACTTAAATTTATTCTCTCAGAATCCTGGAGTTCAGATGATTGAAACCAGTATGTGTTGGAGCCACACTCTTCTGGAGTCTTTGTGGAAGAACCTGTTCTTTCCTTCATTTGATTTCTGATGGCTCTAATATTTGTTCTGTGGCTTGTGGCTCTTATAGGCCTCCATCATGGGTGTGCATGATGTGCAGACCTGTGTGAATGCTTATTTGCCTGTGTATGGATGCATGTATGGGTGTGTCCATGCATGTGGAGGCCAGAAGTTGACACTGAGAGTCCTACTGGAATAGTCTCCAATGAACACAGGATCTTTTAGCTGTATTCAGACTTCCTGATTAGGGCTAATCTAGGTAGCCAGACTGGTTCAGAGGTCTGTTGTTTCTAACATCCTAGTAATGGAGCTACTTGTGAGACATCCCATCCTCCTACCAGGCTTTTACTTGAGTTTTATGTTACTATGGCCCAAACTCTTGTCCTCATGTTTTAATGGCAGGAACTTTACCTGTAAAATCATCTTTCTTGCCCCATTAGGTTCCATTTGACACTATCTTCTTGTTGGTTAACCTAATCCTCAGTTGACTTCTCTTATTATTATTTAAGTGATTGCATTCAGGACCAATCCCAATTATTCAGAATGCTTCCTTTCAAGATCCTTAACCTGATATACTTCTCTTGCTACAAACTGTAGTATTTTACAACTTTTGGAAGTTAAGAGGCATATTTTGAAGGTGACCATTGGCCCACTATACATGCTATCTCTTCCTACCACATATATAACTCCTTGGTTAGTTTCTTAAATCTGTGAGGTCATGATTCTGTCCTTTTCTTTTTTCAAGAAAAAAATTATTTATTTATTTATATTTTACGTACATTGGTTTTTTTTTTTGCCAGCATGTGTGAGGGAGTCCTATCTCATGGAAAAGGAGCTACAGACAGTTGTGAGCACTATGTGAGTTCTGGGAATTGAACCCAGTCCTCTGAAAGAGGTACAATCCAGTACCCATTTCATAGTAAAATTGGCCCTTTCTACCTTTCTACCTTTCTACTGCATCCTTCCTCATATTTGACTGACTACGCATTGAAAATAAATGGAAAAAAAACATATTGTGAGCTGAATATATAAAATTTTAATGTTATAATAACTGTTCATATAAGACATGTATCATAATCTAGAGATAGTTTGAAGTATAGAGAATAACACATATAAAGAATATTGAAATAGCAACACATTTTATGTAGGGGATGGAATTCATTCCAGAGACTTTGTGTAGGGTTAAGTAGGGTCCCATCTGCTCCACCATAGGGCTCAGGCTGCTTGGGGAGACAAGAGGCAGGCAGGAGTTTTGATTGCACTTACCCCATGCTGACTCCAGGCAGTTGTGGGGCTATAAGAAGCTGAGGGACACCACTGGGGGTGGGAGAGCTGAGATCCCTGGGTCAGGAGGTGGGGATGGAGTGGGGTGGAGGCGGTCCCCAGGCCTACAAGGAGGCCAGGGCCATTTGGTTCTTAGGCTCTTCAGCCCCCAGGCACTGCTGGATGCTGAGAACCTCTGGGTTCCCGCTGGCTGGATCTAGTCCAAGATGAAAGAGAAAGGGGGGAAAGCTCCAGCAGGATCCCATAGGGAGGAGCCCTTGGATTGTTGGTGGCTGGCTGGGCTTGGTGCAGGCATTGGCTGGGAGTCCTGAGAGGCCTTCTGCGGGAGATTAGACAGTCAGCTGCTCAGGTGAAGGCCTTCTTTATTGCTCTCCATGGTGGATCTCAATGAAAAAGCAGCAGTCCATGGTTTTAAGGCATTTATTGTCATGGTGGAAAGTGGATGAGTAAAACTGTACCCCACTTCTCAGGGGTGGGCCTGAAGTTAGATACCTTTTGCAGGGAGGAGTGTCTGGGAAGGAAAGCTTAATTTGGCTTCTAGGTACCTCATTAAAATGAAGATCTGTCTTGAGGCTAAGTGAGCACAGGTCATGTCCTCTACCTGTAGAGGGGCTTGGGGGCAATGCCCTTATGTGACTGAAGAGCAAGATCTATAGAGGGCTGCAGCCTCGTGCCAGGAGCCTAGTGTCCAGGAACCAGGCCAAACGCCTGCCATTCCTCAGGGTCACCAGGGTCTCCAACCTGTCCTTGACCAGGAGCCAGGATGTCTTTCACGGTTCTGCAACTTTGGAATCTACTGCATGGATTTTGGAACCAATCCTTTGTGGATTCCAAGAAACAATACTTAATATTTCTTGAGCACATATGTAATACTAAAAATTGTGGGTGACTGAGTTAGGCTTAAGTTTAGTTTGAGGCCTTGGACTGAAATTATATGTGCTACCTCTAATTGAGTGAGACAATAGAAATTCTTTAAATATTAATCTTGTACAATAAAGTTTTAATCATATTTCCCCCCAAATCAGACAAATTTCTAGCACTGAGAAGAGAAAGTGGATGTAAAGTCTCAACTCTAAGCAAGAAATTATTCTCAATTGATAATCTGCTTAGAAAGGAAAAGCTTTTTATTCCCCAGTAGTGTGCCATTGGGTCTATCAACCCCCGTCCTAGCAGGCCCTGTGCCCAGGAGTAGCTTAAGAACACAAAATGGTCTCCATTCTTTTTTTGTTGAGCTTTTTGTTTCGTTTTGTTCTGTTTCTGGAAAAGACAAATTCTAAAGATGACTAGCATTTATGTAAAGAGATAGTATGAAGAATGGGGCACCTCTTCCTGAATTGCTTCGGATGTTATCTAAACTTCTCCAGTTTACCATAGTTGATCCTGGCCATACATTAACTTCCCGCACGACCTATGGCAATTATGTGTGTTTCTGTTGACATTGTGCTTCTATTCCAGCTCCCTGAAACTACATTATGAGCAGGGCTGCTCCAGGGCTGATAGATCAGGGCTCAGAGCCCAGACCTTTCCTCTACTCTATTCACAAGTTCCTTAGAAATTGCTGCACTTCCTTCCCACTTCCAGTACAATTTTTAGATAAGTTTTATATTTAATCTCTGAATAAACATGACAACAAAAGCTGTTTTTTTCCCTTAAATAAAAAGGAGCGGTAATATGTAGTTGTATTTTAGATGGAAAAATTATTGTAATCATGCTCTAAGTTAACTGTTGACATTACTGATATTTGGCAATGAAAGACATATTAATTAAGAATTTAAATTAGAAAAGAAAGGTGATAAATTCATTAGGAGTTTAAAATGTTTTTTTTTCCTGACCTTAGACTCTAGAAGGAGAAATTTAGTAAATACATATATTTTAGTTGGAAAGTGTCATTGATCACTAATCAAATTTGAAGCCTCTTCCTACTCCACCTCCTGTGCTTTTTCTGTGGTTGTTATGACTGTAAATTTACCTATGGTGTCATTGCATTATATGGTTTTTATTGGGAATGGAAAAGATAGATAGTAGCAGGGTAGATTTTTCAAAAACTAATTGCTAGATAATATAACTTAAATAATAAGATTTATTTTTAAAGTTGATTACTCATTGCACCATTGACAGGACTCATTAACCTGTAACAAAATGCCCCCTGAGCTTGGCACATTGTTGGTGTCTGTCAATAAACTAATAAAATATACACATTTAATCTTGTTACAGGTTTGTTTCTGCTGCTTTGATAGAAACAGGATCCTAGACTTAAAGGAGAAGTATACGTGTGTCCTCATATCTTAACCCAGAAGCTATCTTCAATTGATAAACTCTTGCAAATGAAAATTTAGTTTTCTCCAGAGACGTTTCACTGTGTGACCAAATTACTCTTAAGGATAGGCTACAATCCCAGTAGTAGATGGTCAACAGAAAATGAACCCGGCAGAATCTTTGGAGGCTCCTTGTCCCATAATGTTATGTTGGTGCTTTAATTTTAAAAAAACAAAACTTAGTACATATATATGCATATATATATATATACATATATATACACATAAAATATATACAGTGTATATGTATATATAAAATGTGTAATATATTACACACATAATATATCACATATGAAATATATGTAATATTCACAATATATTACATATGTAATACATAAATATTATATATTATGTATGTATATTATATATAAAATTTCTTTCGCTGGCTCTTTTCCCTTGGTCCTGATTTTGCGAAGAAGTGGGGGGTTCAATGTCTATAACTGTTTCCTGGGTCTTTTCTTGGGCACTTTTTGTTCTGTTTATTTTGTCCTATGATGTGTTAATTTTTGTTTTATATTATTGTTTTATTTTATTACTATAAAAATAAATAATAATATATATTTAATGTTTATTATTTCACTTTATTATTATCGCTTAGAAGCCTGTTTTCTAATGAGAGACAGGAAGTGGGTAGATCCTGATGGGTGGGATGAGGTGGGGATCTGGGAGCAACAGAAGGCAGAGAAAATGTAATCAGAACATATGATATGAGAAAGCCTATTTTTAATAAAAGAAAACATAAAAGAAAAACAAAAACAAATGAAAAGCAACTTTGGGGAGGAAATGTTTTATTTCAATTTATAATTCTAAGTAACATGCCCTCATCTTGGAAAGTCAGGGCAGGAGCTTCATCTAGCTAGTCATAGCATATTTATAGCCAAGAGCAGAGAGAAATAAATGCACACAGGCTCACTTGCTTGAGTTCATCTCTATTTCCTGTCACTCCTATAAACATTTGGACTTCCTGCCTAGAGAATTCCCACCCACCCCCCACTGTGGGCTGTATCTTTTCCACATCAATTAATTAAATTAAGGCGATCACCCACAGGCCAACCCTGTGCAGACAATCCCTCACTGAGACTCTCTTCCCAAGGGGTTCTAGGTTATGTTAAGTTGAAAACTAAAGCTAACCACCACCCAGCTAGATGTGTGTGTGTGTGTGTGTGTGTGTGTGTGTGTACATGTGCATATATGTATACATAGATGGATATATACTTTTTTCCTGCTATATTAGTTAGCTTATCGATCAAGGATTAGGTATAAATCTACACCACTTTTCTCTGTTCTCATAAGTTTCTCTACACTTCACACAAACTTTTTCCTCTTCCTTTGCCAGCCAGAAGAGATATCTCTGCTTTATCCTAAAATCAATCCCTCCTTTTTGGTAAGGATTTTCTTCTTTTTGATCTCATAAGAAGGCCAAGTTGATGCCCCTTCTATTTCCTTTCCGATTTCCATCTGAGTGAGTGGCACCTTCAGGGAATGGTCTAGATTTGGAGACTTGACGTGCCGCTTACCTGGCTGGCTTTCCTCTTGCTGGTGAGCGCAGTTTATTCCAGGTGCAGCTGCTATTACCCTTTGCTCACACTCCAGCTTCTTTGGCTGATCAGTGTGAAATGAAACTACTAGATTCTGTCTCTGTGGCATACATGTGCTCAGCCCCTTTGTCTAAATTAGCTTAGAAAGTCCTCTTTCATACTATTATACACAACATACAAACACAAACTCTATTGGTTCTGTTCCTGTAGATCAGTGGTTCTCAACCTTTCTAACATTGCAACTCTTTAGAACAGTTCCTTATAATGTGGTGACCCTTAACCATGAAATTATTTTTGTTGCTACTTTAAAACTGTAACTTTGCTACTGTTATGAATCATAATGTAAATGTTTTTGGAGTCAGAGTTTGCTAAAAGGGTTGAAACTGACAAGTTGAGAAACACTGCTCTAGAGACCCTTATCTAATACAGTATTTAAATGTATATTTCCTGTGAACTAATTTCCTTTTTTTTCTAACTTCCTTTAACAAGGCTCCACAACTTAAAAGTTTTATTATCTTCCAACACTGAAAAGAGTTGGAAGCCAAACTATTAACTGATGGACTTTTGGGAGAATGTGTCAAATTCATATTATAGCAATACATCCAAGTAAATAGGCTTTAAAATGCAAAGTAACAAATGCTTTGATAAGTATAAAATTGAATCCTACCCCCTGCATTAAGATGGAGGGTCTGATTTCCATTCCCAGAGATATGAGCTTACCCTAGAGACTTGCTTGCCCTGTAGCATGTTGTGGAAGAGATGATCTATGGTTTCTAAGTCGTAGCCCTTAAGAACTCATGCAGTTTCCAACTGGATTTCTTAGTCATGGTTCCTGAGATGTCCATTTCAGCTCTCAGTGATTGCCTCAGGAGGAACATTCACATCAACTGGAGAAGATAGAAATTCTGCTTGGAAGCTCCAGGTGAAATTCTGGATGACAATGGACATCAGTTTCATGCAAGACAGGGTAGAATTTTGGAAGTTCAGTCAGACATCTAATGACTTCAACCTGATTCACTACCTGGCAACAGGAATAAGATAATGGTGAAGAAAATTCTATCCAGATGAACTCGGTCAACACAGAGTCCAATGAAATCACAAAACACTATTTTCTTTTCAGCCATTACTTTCAAAGAATCTTACACACTATTATAAGACTGGAACTGCCATTGGTATGAAGGTGTAATCTGAGGTCCAAGTGAGGAGAATGGGACAGGCTGCCCAAAAAATGTGGCCTATGGCCACTTTGCACATGGAGGGTTCAGAATGCAATGACAATAATAAATGTATGATTTAAATATGCCATAAGATTAAATACTAACAATCCTGCCAAACTTGCAAGGCCATGATGCAGGAAGTGACATCTAGTCCTGTGTACCAACTGGAATATTTCCCTAATTGTTGTCCCTTGGAATACTGCACATCCACATTGTTCCATGTTTAAATAAAGCTTGTGGATGACTAGCATGTTCTTTTTGAAGTATTACCATGTTTTATAGTCAGTGTGAAACACAATCTATTTGCTATAGGACTACCCTAAGTCATCGATGTGTTGAAGTTGGAAATTAGTCAAAAAGCTATTTTCCTTGTAAATTAATTGGCCAGTGGTATGTCAGCATAGAAAACACCTTGCTATATGCTTGTAGTTTTTAATAAGATGAAAGAAAGTAGAGAATTATGAGAGGTTATAGCTTTGCCCTCTCTTCTCAGAGAGACGATGTGACATAGTAGGAAAGAAATACGGTGTGTGTGGTTTAACAGCACAGATGCTAATCTTGCCTTCCCATTTTAATTGCTTGTTTGGCTTTGAAAATTTCTTTTTTTTTTTTTTTTGTGAGCTACATTTTTTTTTAAGTGAAAAACATGAAAAGAGCCTGAATTTGAAGCTCAGTAGCAGTAAGGTATATCACAGTCTGTGATGGATGTGGACTCAAATCCCTGGAACCAAATGCAAATTAAGATAAATTAAACATGGAAGATCTTGGTCTGACTTATGTACACACCAGTATTCTGTGGAACCTTTTAGATTATGAATCATTTAAAGTTATGCATACATAGACTCTCCGGGGTGTTCCATATCATCTAGTTGATTCTAAAAGGAGTAACTGTCACCGAAGAAGATGAGAACCACTTGCAGAAATCAGTTTTGGACCTTGTCTTGGTTTAAGTCTTTAGGGTGGTGTTTTGAGGAGTTGCTGTGGGCCTTTAAGAGTTGACTCCTTGTAGGAGATCCTTAGGGAATTAGGAATAAAAAGGGACTTCAAGACCCTTCCCTCTCAAACCTCCAGGCACAGGATGAAATTGATTACTTATTCCCTGTTCTGAGACCATTCATCTCCAGGAAGTGAGGTGATGCAGCCAAGTGCCAATTTTTGAGCCCAAGCTGTGCCTCTGGTTAGCTGCCTCAGGCATTTTATTGCATTAGTGTTAAGCCACCATGTTAATTACTTTTAAAAGCTATATGCTTGTACTAGCTTAAATGAGTGGTTCAATTGAAAGAAATGTTTTAATATTTTCTTTTAAAAATAAAAAATAAATTCTAAAATCCATCTTCTCCTTTAAACTGGAAGGCTGCCAAGAGATGCCATAGGATTTTGTAAAGTGATAGGAACCCCAGATCCTAAACAATTATTTAATTATGTCTAGAAAGGAGCTAGAATCTTCCTGTTCCAGTTGAGTTTGTAATGTAGATACTTAAAAAGCATTTGGCTTCTGAGTTTTCAATCAATTTAATTTGAGCCTTGTTTTTTAAAAGTACCTAGCTGAATGTGTCAAGGGTCTTCCCAATCCTAAAAGAAAAATTCTTCTAGCCCAGTGTGACTATACAGCCAACCAGCTAAGCAATTATTCAAATACTGTAAGATCTAGTTTAAAATATTTTAAAAAGTGCATTAATTACCGATGAGGTAAGCACAATTTAGTCTTTTGGGACTTGACTTATCTAGTTGGGCTGTTTGTCCTAATTAAGTTAATTATATGGATAGATGTTTGTTCTAATTTTTTTTGCAATGACCTCAAAATATGTGTTTTATGAATGTTTATCACATTTCCAAGTAAGATAATTTATTAAGGAGAAATTTCTTTGTAAGACTAATTTATTCATTACTTTGGCTCTGGCTGGAGTTATTGCTTTTGAAAGCTTCTGCCTCTTAAATATCTGGTATCAATTTAAGCAGTCATTAAACAAGATGACTTCTTAGCAGACAAGACAACAGAATTGGGGGCATATCTGACACTACGGCTTTTCACCTCTTAACTCAGGTTTTTTGAAGTACTACTTTGCCTTAAAGAGGCTGGAACCCTCATGAGATGATGGCCCATCATTGATCTTGCAAAGACACACCTGAATTCATCCCTAGAAATGCTCTATAGAAGCTTCTGGGGTAAGCTTCTGGTCACCTGGCTCAGGGCTTCTAGATAGCTGATATTATTAGCAGAGAACAGACAAGGTCTTGTTCTGAAGAGTAACTCTTATATACTAAGGCATCCTGCCATTTAGGTATCTCATGATCTTATGACAGGAGTGTCCTGACTACTTTTGTGTCAACTTGACACAAGCTAAAGTCATCTGAGATGAGGGAACTTCTATTAAGAAAATGTGTTTATAAGAAAAGACAAGCCCTTTAGGGCATTTTCTTAATTAGTGATTGATGGGAGAAGGCCAAGCCCACTGTTGGTAGTGCAATCCCTTGACTGGTGGTCCAGGGTTTTATAAGAAAGCAGACTGTGCAGCAAGCCAGTAAGCAGCACCCCCTCCATGGTCTTTGCATCACAGCTCTTGTCTCCAGGTTCCTGCCCTTTTCTGAGTTCCTGTCCTGACTTCTTTCAGTGATAAATAGTGATATGATAGCAGAAGCCAAATAAACCCTTTCCTGCTTAACTTGCTTGTGGTCTTGGTGTATTATCACAGCAATAGTAATCCTTACTAAAACAAGGAGCCTAGACATTCTAGTGGTATTCAAAACAGAAGTGAGACATTAGGACTGGATTGATGGTGACAGTGCTAATGTTGTAGTGCCAATACATGGCTCCACTACAAGAGCTTATAATGGAAAGACTCACCCCATCCTGAAAAATTAGAGGATGTAATTTCAGTGTGTTGGGTTTCACATAGTGGTTTTTTCTTGGAACAATTTCGTGTTGATGGTTATCTTACTGTCATGCTGGAGAGAGACTCTTGTTTAGACATGCAAGAAAGATGGCAGTGATCTTGATCAGTGAAGTGTGGAGATGTAGAAAGATCCTTCAATGGTCAGCCACTTTGACAAGTTAATGATAAATGTGGTTTGTTCTTCAAGAGAACACAACGTTGAATTAGTTTTTTACCTTCTCCTTAAAGGTCTCTTCAGTGAACTGTACACTGATCATCCCATTTCAAATCAGTGTTTTTCCCCCCATAGCCCTTAATCTTTCTGTATAATGTATTTAATATCTGTTGATTTTCACTGACTCTTCTTTGGAATGTAAACTGCACACTAAGAGATTTTTGTTCATGCAGGTCATAAAATTGGTAAATTTCTTAAAATGAAATTTCCTCATAGAGCACAATTTTCCAAGAATATAAAACAATGCTTGACACATGAGGGGGCCCTCAATAAATATTTATTGAATGAATAATTGTGAAGCAGTACCAATTATTTCTGTCAGTAGGATAATGAGAAACTGTGAGAATGGATGAAATTTTTTTATAAACTCTTAATGACTCTCCTAGCAAAAAAGGGCTCACATATATTCATTCAACAGCATATTTTATTAATTTATTACTTACTTATTTTTAGTGTGTATGTGTGTGTGTATGTGTGTGTGTGTGTGTGCCCAATGCACTTGTGGAGGTCAGAGGATAACTTGTGAGAGTTGGGTTTTTCTTTCCACTGTGTGGGACCTAGATTGAGTTCAGGGTTTCAGGCTTAGTGGCAAGGGCCTTTGCTCTGTGAACCATCTTGCTGGTGGAAGCACCATATTTGTTGTTGGCTAATGCAGCTCTCTGCATGTTTCTGGAAAGCTCATGCCAAGTATCCTGTTCATACTACCAGGTCTTTTGCTTTCTTTTCTAGCAGTTTAACCAGATCAGAGCTGGTGCGTCTGCTCCATAGTTGGCATCATTTCTACTCTATTATCTGTCTACTTTCGCTTTCTTGCTCCTGATTGGAATCAGTCTTCTATAAACACCTTAAACTCCTTTGCCCATTTCCCCCCTTATCACATTGTCCTGGAATGCCTTTACTTCCACTCAAGATATTCAATCAATGGTAATGATACCAAAGCTTAGAATGAAAAGACTTGTTCAAGTTCAACAAAATTAACAATGCTAGCAATTAAATAACAACAGCAAATATTAACTACTAAACTAATACTGTATGTAAGATATTGACCTAAACATGACATAATTTAATTTTAAAAACCCTCTTCCACCTATGTGGACTAATATAATGTGGTTCAGAAGGTTTGAATAAATTGACCAAGGTTATCCACTGGCCAGTTACTTCTATTTGATCATGTAACACTTCTTTATTGAGTCCATAATGACTGAGAGTAGAAAGGTCCTGTTAACTAAGTCTGCAGTGGTAAACTAAACAGACATATCTTATAGTCACAGACAACATTTAGTAAGCTCTCCCTTGGTCCTAGGAATTGTCTTTTGTTCTTAACCACAACTCTATGATGCATGTAACACAAGCCTAAAGGGAAATTTCAGATGAGATGCTGGACCTTAACTTCATTAGGGTCCTGTTGTGTATAGATGAGATGGTTAAGGATGGTAGATGAGCCCATAAAATGTAAGTCCAAGGTTTGTTCTTCTTATCACTTTGCTGTTCTTCTTTCTAGCCTTAGAAGGACACAGAAATAAAGGCTCAAGGAAACATGTTTCAGAAGGCCTTCCTGGCCCATCAGGAAAAAGCTCTAGGATCAACTGACCTCTTACCTTAAAATAATATTGCCTTCCCTTGAGTAGTAGGATCAGAGGAAATTACAGCCTTATAATACATAAATATTTGACAGGTTGTCCATTCTTCCAATTTCCTCATTGAGCAATCCCAACATTTTCACAATAATATGTACTGAATATTAAAAAAAAAAACCTGTCAAGGTAAAAAAGAGAAAGTGCTTATAATCATTCCAAACACTTGTTTTGTGTTGTCTAGAGTTGAAGTCCAAATAAAAGTTGCAAGTGAGACTACTAATAATTGTAATCTAATTTAGTGCACTGGATTGGAAAGAAGTAATTACTGCACGGGATTTTGGGGAGTAAATGATTTATGGTTGACCTACAGTAGATTATAAATTTGGAAAATGAGAAATTTTAATGCACATTAAATTTGGAACCCTTCCTGATTAGGTTGATAAAATACTGGATAATTTCAGAGTCTTTTGACTGAATTTGGATTTGGAATGTAATGGTGGATTGTGTTTGTAGGATTTGGATATAGAGTCCCAGTCCTTCTGCCAGGACCATAATTTTTCTGATTGCATAAGGGGTGAGACCAAGAACTCTGTTTTTCCAGTTGATAAATGTGTGCACACATGGTGTTTATATGCTTTAACACTTTAAAAAAATGTTTCAATTTGATGATCTCCAGGGTCAACAATAGGTAGTATTGCGAAGATTTGCTCCTTACACTGAGCCAGAAAATGTGCTCAATGATTTGTATAAGATTGGTAGTTTGTTGTAGGTGCTGTTCTTTCCATGTTTTATAAGAGGGTTGATTATCAGCATGCCTTGCTTCTATTAACTAACTTACCAGACATTGCCAAGGATTCCCTAGGGAAGAGCGGATAGTCAATATTTTTCCCAGTGAGAACTATTGTCCTAATTCTTATGTGCATTATTTACATAATTCTTTCCTTCCATGCTCTGTGGGCATATTAGTAAGCAAGACTAGAAAGCTTACATTTAGCCAGAGTCACACAGTTGATGCATGTTAAAGTGAAGATTCCAATATAGGCCTAATAGATCTACAAGGATATAAAGCTCATTGAGATAGCTGGAGAGATGACTCACTGGTTAAGAGCATGGACTACTCTTGGAGAAGACCAGAATATATTACTTAACAGCCATGTTGGGTGGCTCATAATTCTTATAACTCAGGTTCCACAGGGATCTGAAAATTCTGACCTCTCTGAGCATCTTCATTTGCATGTAGACACTTGCCTAAGTATACATAACTAAACTAATTTTCCAAAAGAGAACTACTATAGCTGATAAACAACTTCAGCAAAGTGGCTGGATATAAAATTAGCTCAAACAAATCAGTAACCTTTATTTATACAAATGATAAATGGACTGATAAAGAAAGTAGGGAAATGACACCCTTCACAGTAGCCACAAATAGTATAAAATATCTTGGAGTAACTATCACAAACAAGTGAAAAACCCATATGACAAGAACTTCAAATCTCTGAGAAAAGAAATTGAAGAATAACTCAGAAGATGGAAAGATCTCACATGCTCATGGATTTGTAGGACTAACATAGTAAAAATGGTCATCCTACCAAAAGCAATCTATAGATTCAATAGAATCCCCATCAAGATTCCAACACAGTTATTCACAGACATGGAAAGAGAAATTCTCTATGTCATATGGAAGAACAGAAAACCTAAGATAACGTCTGAAGGAATTACTTTACCTGGCCTCAAGCTACTACAGAGCAGTGGTGATAAAAACTTCGTGGCACTGCTACAGAGACAGACAGATTGATCAATGGAATAGAATTGAAGAGCCAGAAATAAGTCCACACACGTATCAACACTTGATCTTTGACAAAGAAGCCAAAAACACGTAATATAACAAAGAAAGCATCTTCAATAAATGGTGCTGGTCTAATTGGTGGTCTGTATGTAGAAAAATGAAAATAGAGCCATATTTAACACCTTGCATAAAGCTCAAGTCCAAGTGGATCAGGGACCTCAACATAAAAACAGATACACTGAATCTAATGGAAGAGAAGGTGGGAAAGACCTTCAAACTCATTGGCATAGAGGGAAAGTTCTTAAACAGAACTCCAATGACTCAGGCTCTAAGATCAAGAATTGATAAATGGTACCTCATAAAACTGGAAAGCTTCTGTAAGGCAAAGGATATAGTCAATAGGAAAAATCACCAACCAACAGATTGGGAAAAAAATCTTCACTAACCCCACATCTGATACAAGGTTTATATCCAAAATACATAAAGAAATCAAGATGATAACCCCCAATAAAACAAATATTCCAATTTGAAAATGGGGTTCAGGGCTAAACAGATCTTCTAAAAGAGGAATCTTGAATGGTTGGGAATCACTTAAATGTTCAAAGTCTTTAGTCATCATGGAATGCAAATTAAAATAGCCCTGAGCTTACACCTCACGCCAATCAGAATGACTAAGACCAAAAATTCAGGTTACAGCGTATGTTGACAATGATGTGGAGAAAGATGGACACTCCTCCATTGCTGGTGGGATTGCAAACTGGTTCAACCACTCTGGAAATCAATCTGGAGGTTCCTCAGAAAATTGAAAATATACCTACCTTAGGACCCAGCTATAACACTCCTGAGCATATACCCAAAAGATGCCTCATCATACCAGAGGGACACATGCACCACAATGTTCATAGCAGCCTTATTTGTCATAGCCAGTAGCAGGGAACAACACAGATGTCCCAGAATAGAAGAATCGATATAGAAAATGAAGTACATTTATACAATGGAATACTACTCAGCTATTAAGAATGAGGGAATCGAAGAACTGAACTATCCCAAGTATAAGACCTCTGGAGATGCAGACAACAGAGTTGCAGGCTGCCACCTGCACCTAGGACCTGGGAGAGCAGTGGTTCCTCCGTGGGCTAGCCAGGCGTGGGGCCAGAGCCCTGCAGAATCCCAGCTGCCATCTTCGCTCTCTGACAGAGTAGATGGACAGTACCAGGTTCAGTCCACAGAGACAACCCAAGATCACCAGGGCTCCAACGGCACCCAAGAAGAGTGTAGCACATCAGCAATCTGTGCCAGGGGAAACCCAGCCATCCAGTGTTGTGGAAATAGCCTTATAGGCTCAAAGGAAGTTGAAGCACCACCCAGTTACTAGACCAACTAACACCAGTGAGAACTAGATGGCAAAAGGCAAACATAGGAATGTTACTAACAGAAATCAAAGCAATATGGCAACATCTGAACCTAATTCTCCATTAACAGCAAGTCCTGGATACCCCAAGACACCAGAGAAACAAGATTTGAATTTAAAAGCACTGGTCATGATGCTGTTACAGGAACACATGAAGGACATAAATCTCTTAGAGAAATTCAGGAGGAAATGGATCAAAAGTTAGAAGCCCTTACAAGGGAAACACAAAAATCATTAAAAGAAATTCAGGAGAATACAGGTCAAAAGATAGAAGCTAATAAGGAGGAAACACAAAAATCATTTAAAGAAATACAGGAGAAGTTTGGTCAACAGGCTGAGATCATGAAAGAAGAAACACAAAAATCTCTTAAAGTATTACAGGAAAACACAAACAAGCAAGTGAAGGAGCTGAGCAAAACCATCCAGGATCTATAAACAAAAGTAGAAACAACTAAGAAATCACAAAGGGAGACAACTTTGGAGATAGAAAACCTCGGGAAGAAATCAAGGGCCATAGAGGCAAATATCAACAACAGAATACAAGAGATAGAAGAAAGAATCTCAGATGCCGAAGATCCCATAGAAACCATGGACTCAACAGTTAAAGAAAATGGAAAATACAAAAAGCTTATAACCCAAAACATCCAGGAAATCCAGGACACAATGAGGAAGCCAAACCTAAGGATCATAGGCATAGATGAGAGTGAAGATTTACAACTTAAAGGGCCAACAAATATCTTCAATAAAATTATGGAAGAAAACTTCCCTAACCTAACGAGAGAGATGCCTGTGATTATACAAGAAGCCTACAGAACTCCAAACAAACTGGACCAGAACAGAAATACCTCTAGTCACATAATAATCAAAACCCCAAAAGTACTAAACAAAGAAATAATATTAAAGGCAGTAAGAGAAAAAGGCCAAGTAACATAAAAAGGAAGACCTATCAGAATCACACCAGACTTCTCACCTGAGACTATGAAAGCTAGAAGAGAACACAAATGCCAGCCAAAACTACTATACCCAGCAAAACTCCCTATCACCAAAGATGGAGAAACTAAGATATTCCACGACAAAACCAAGTTTACCCAATATCTATCCACAAACCCAGCCCTACAAAGGATAGTAGGAGGACAACACCAATACAAGGAGGGATACTTCACCCTGGAAAAAGCAGGAGAGTAACCTTCTTTCATCAAACCCAAAAGAAGTTAACCAATCAAATATAAAAAACAACATCAAAAATGACAGGAAGTAATAATAACTATTCCTTAATATTCTTAACATCAATGGACTCAATTCCCCAATCAAAAGACATAGACTAACGGAATGGATACTTAAACAGGACCCTACATTTTGCTGCATACTGGAAACACACCTCAGTGTCAAAGACAAACACTATCTTAGAGTAAAGGCTGGAGGACAATTTTACAAGCAAATGGTCTCAGGAAACAAGCCAGTGTAGCCACTCTAATATAAGATAAAATTAACTTTCAACCTAAAGTCATCAAAAGAGACACCGAGGGACACTTCTTGCTGGTCAAAGGAAAAATACATCAAGAACTCTCAATACTGAACATCTATGCTCCAAATGCAAAAGCACCCTCATTCATAAAAGAAACTTTATTAAAGCTCAAAGCACACATTGCACCTAACACAATAATTGTGGGTAACTTCTACAGTCCACTCTCCTCAATAGACTGATCAGGAAAACAGAAACTAAAGAGGGACACAGTGAAACTAATTGAGGCTTTGGACCAATTAGAGTTAACAGATATATATATAGAACATTTCATCCTAAAACAAAAGAATTTACCTTTTTCTCAGCACCTCATGGTACCTTCTCCAAAATCGATCATATAATTGGTCACAAGACAGACCTCAACAAATATAAGAAGATCAAAATAATCCCGTTCCTCCTACCAGATCACTATGGAGTAAAAGTGGTCTTCAATAGCAACAAAATCAACAGAAAGCCCACATACACATGGAAATGGAACAATACTCTACTCAATGATACCTTGGTCAAGGAAGAAACAAAGAAAGAAATCAAAGACTTTTTAGAATTTAATGAAAATGAAAACAAACCATACCCAAATCTATGGGACACAATGAAAGCAGTGCTAAGAGGAAAACTCATAGCCCTGAGTGCCTCCAAAAAGAAAATGGAGAGAGCATACACTAGCAGCTTAACGACACACCTGAAAGCCCTGGAACAAAAATAAGCAAATTCACCCAGGAGGATTAGAAGATAGGAAATCATCAAGCTCAGGGCGGAAATCAATCAAGTAGAAACAAAGAGAACCATAAAAAGAATCAGCAAAACCAGGAGCTGGTTCTTTAAGAAAATCAACAAGATAGATAAACCCTTAGCCAGATTAACCAAGGGGCACAGAGACAGTATACAGATTAACAAAGTTAGAACAGAGAGATATCACAACAGAAACGGAGGAAATTCAAAAAAATCATCAGATCCTACTACAAAAGCCTATTAAAAAGACAGACATTAAATCAGGATCAAATAGATTATCTAAACAGACCCATAACCCTAAAGAAATAAAAGGGGTCATAGAAAGTCTCCCAACCCCAAAAAAGCACGGAACCAGATGGTTTTAGTGCAGAATTCTATCAGACCTTCGAAGAAGACCTAACACCAATACTCTGCAAACTATTCCACAAAATAGAAACAGAAGGAACACTACCCAACTTGTTCTACAAAGCCACAATTAAGCTGATACCAAAATGACACAAAGATCCAACAAAGAAAGAGAACTGCAGGCCAATTTCCCTTATGAATATCGATGCAAATATACTAAATAAAATTCTTGTTAACCAAATCCAAAAACACATCAAAACAATCATCCACCATGATCAAGTAGGCTTTATCCCAGGGATGCAGGGTTGGTTCAATATAAGGAAATCCATCAATGTAATCCACTTCATAAACAAACTCAAAGAAAAAAAAACCACATGATCATTTCATTAGATGCTGAAAAAGCATTTGACAAAATTCAGCATCCTTTCATGCTGAAAGTCTTGGAAAGAGCAGGAATTCAAGGCCCATACCTAAACATAGTTATAGCAATATACAGCAAACTGCTAGCCAGCATCAAACTAAATAGAGAGAAACTGGAAGCAATCCCACTAAAATCAGGGACTAGACAGGGCTGCCCCCTCTCTCTGTATCTTTTCAATAAAGTACTTCAAGTTCTCACTAGAGCAATTAGACAACATAAGGAGGTCAAAGGGATACAAATTGGAAAGGAAGAAATCAAATTATCACTATTTGCAGATGATATGTTAATATATTAAGAGACCCAAAAAACTCCATCAGAGAACTTCTACAGCTGATAAACAACTTCAGCAAAGTGGCAAGTTATAAAATCAACTCAAGCAAATCAGTAGCCTTCCTATTCTCAAAGGATACGCAAGCTAAGAAAGAAGTTAGGGAAATGACACCCTTCACAATAGCCACAAAACATATAACGCATCTTGGTGTGACACTAACCAAACATATAAAGGATCTGTATGAGAAGAACTTTAGGTCTCTGAAGAAGGAAATCAAAGAAGACCTCAGAGAATGGAAAAAATCTGCTATGATCGTGGATTGGCAGGATTAATATAGTTAAAATGGCCATCCTGCCAAAAGCAATTTACAGATTCAACACAATCCCCATCAAAATCCCAACTCAGTTCTTCTTAGAGTTAGAAAAAGCAATTCTCAAATTCATCTGGAATAACAAAAAAAACAGGATAGCTAAAACTATTCTCAACAGTAAAAGAGCTTCTGGGGGAATCAATATCCCAGACCTCAAGCAATACTACAGAGCAATAGTTTTAAAACTGCATGGTATTGGCACAGCAACAGACAAGTAGACCAATGGAATAGAATTGAAGATCCAGAAATGAATCCCCACACCTATGGTCACTTGATCTTTGACAAAGGAGCAGAAACCATTCAGTCGAAAAAAGATAGCCTTTTCAACAAATAGTGCTCGGTTCAACTGGAGGTCAACATGCAGAAGAATGCGAATTCATCCATTCTTATCTCCTTGTACTAAGCTCAACTCCAAGTGGATCAAGGACCTCCATGTAAAACCAGACACACTGAAACTAATAGAAAAGAAACTGGGGAAATCCCTTGAGGACATGGGCCCAGGGGAAAAGTTCCTGAACTGAACACCAATAGCTTATGCTTTAAGATCAAGAATTGACAAATGGGACCTCACAAAATTACAAAGTTTCTGTAAGGCAAAGTATACTGGGAAAAAACTTCACCAACCCTATATCTGATTAAGGGCTAATATCCAATATATACAAAGAACTCAAGAAGTTAGACCCCAGTGAACCAAATAACCCTATTAAAAATGGGGTGCAAATCTACACAAAGAATTTTCTTTTATTTATTCGATATATTTTTTATTTACATTTCAAATGATTTTCCCTTTTCTAGCCCCCCACTCCCCAAAAGTACCATAAGCCCCCTTCTCTCCCCCTGTCCTCCCACCCACCCCATCCCACTTCCCTGTTCTGGTTTTGCCAAATACTGCTTCACTGAGTCTTTCCAGAACAAGGGGCCACTCCTCCTTTCTTCTTGTACCTCATTTGATGTGTGGATTATGTTTTGGGTATTCCAATTTTCTAGGTTAATATCCACTTATTAGTGAGTGCATACCATGATTCACCTTTTGAGTCTGGGTTACCTCACTTAGTATGATGTTCTCTAGCTCCATCCATTTGCCTAAGAATTTCATGAATTTATTGTTTCTAATGACTGAATAGTACTCCATTGTGTAGATATACCACATTTTTTGCATCCACTCTTCTGTTGAGGGATACCTGGGTTCTTTCCAGCATCTGGCAATTATAAATAGGGCTGCTATGAACATAGTAGAGCATGTATCCTGATTACATGGTGGGGAATCCTCTGGGTATATGCCCAGGAGTGGTATAGAAGGATCTTCTGGAAGTGAGGTACCCAGTTTTCGGAGGAACCGCCAGACTGATTTCCAGAGTGGTTGTACCAATTTGCAACCCCACCAGCAGTGGAGGAGTGTTCCTCTTTCTCCACACCCTCTCCAACACCTGCTGTCTCCTGAATTTTTAATCTTAGCCATTCTGACTGGTGTAAGATGAAATCTTAGGGTTGTTTTGATTTGCATTTCCCTAATGATTAATGAAGTTGAGCATTTTTTAAGATGCTTCTCCGCCATCCGAATTTCTTCAGGTGAGAATTCCTTGTTTAACTCTGTACCCCATTTTTTAATAGGGTTGTTCGGTTTTCTGGATTCTAACTTCTTGAGTTCTTTATATATATTGGATATTAGCCCTCTATCTGATGTAGGATTGGTGAAGATCTTTTCCCAATTTGTTGGTTGCTGATTTGTCCTTTTGATGGTGTCCTTTGCCTTACAGAAACTTTGTAATTTTATGAGGTCCCATTTGTCAATTTTTGATATTAGAGCATACGCTATTGGTGCTCTGTTTAGAAACTTTCTCCCTGTACCGATGTCCTCAAGGGTCTTCCCCAGTTTCTTTTCTATTAGCTTCAGAGTGTCTGGCTTTATGTGGAGGTCCTTGATCCATTTGGATTTGAGCTTAGTACAAGGAGACAAGGATGGATCAATTCGCATTCTTCTGCAAACTGACCTCCAGTTGAACCAGCACCATTTGTTGAAAAGGCTATCTTTTTTCCATTGGATGTTTTCAGCCCCTTTGTCAAGGATCAAGTGGCCATAGGTGTGTGGGTTCATTTCTGTATCTTCAATCCTGTTCCATTGATCTGCCTGCCTGTCACTGTACCAATACCATGAAGTTTTTAACACTATTGCTCTGTAGTATTGCTTGAGGTCAGGGATACTGATTCCCCCAGAATTTCTTTTGTTGCTGAGAATAGTTTTAGCTATCCTGGGTTTTTTGTTGTTCCAGATGAATTTGATAATTGCTCTATCTAACTCTGTGAAAAATTGAGTTGGGATTTTGATGGGTATTACATTGAATCTGTATAGTGCTATTGGCAAAATGGCCATTTTAACTATATTGATTCTATGGATCCATGAGCATGGGAGGTTTTCCCATTTTTTTGAGGTCTTCTTCCATTTCCTTCTTCAGAGTCTTGAAGTTCTTGTCATACAGATCTTTCACATGTTTGGTAAGAGTCACCCCAAGATACTTTATACTGTTTGTGGCTATTGTGAAGGGGGTCATTTCCCTAATTTCTTTCTCAGCCTGCTTATCCTTGAGTATAGGAAGGCCACTGCTTTGCTTGAGTTGATTTTATAACCTGCCACTTTGCTGAAGTTGTTTATCAGCTGTAGGAGTTCTCTAGTGGAGTTTTTTGGGTTACTTAGGTAGACTATCATGTCATCTGCAAATAATGATAGTTTGACTTCTTCCTTTTCAATTTGTATCCCTTTGACCTCCTTATGTTGTTGAATTGCCCGAGCTAGTACCTCAAGTACAATATTGAAAAGATAAGGAGAAAGTGGGCAGCCCTGTCTAGTCCCTGATTTTAGTGGGATTGCTTCAAGCTTCTCTCCATTTAGTTTGATGCTGGCTTCCGGTTTGCTGTATATTGCTTTTACTATGTTTTGGTATGGGCCTTGAATTCCTGTTCTTTCCAAGACTTTCAGCATGAAAGGATGCTGAATTTTGTCAAATGCTTTTTCAGCATCCAATGAAATGACCATGTGGTTTTTTTCTTTGAGTTTGTTTATGTAGTGGATTGCATCGATGGATTTCCGTATATTGAACCAACCCTGCGTCCCTGGGATAAAGCCTACTTGATCATGGTGGATGATCATTTTGATATGTTCTTGGATTCAGCTGGCAAGAATTTTATTGAGTATTTTTGCATTGATGTTCATAAGGGAAATTGGCCTGAAGTTCTCTTTCTTTGTTGGATCTTTGTGTGGTTTTGGTATCAGTGTAATTGTGGCTTCGTAGAAGGAATTGGGTAGTGTTCCTTCTGGTTCTATTTTGTGGAATAGTTTGAAGAGTATTGGTGTTAAGTCTTCTTTGAAGGTCTGATAGAATTCTGCCCTGAAACCATCTGGTCCCGTGCTTTTTTGGTTGGAAGACTTTCTATGACTCCTTCTATTTCATTAGGCGTTATGGGACTGTTTAGATGATCTAGTTGGTCCTGATTTAATTTTGGTATTTGGTATCTGTCAAGGAAATTGTCCATTTCCTTCAGATTCTCCAGTTGTGTTGACTATAAGCTCTTGTAGTAGCATCTGATGATTTTTTTGGATTTCCTCAGTTTCTGTTGTTATATCCCCCTTTTCATTTCTAAGTTTGTTAATTTGGATACTTTCTCTGTGCCCTTTGGTCAGTCTGGCTAAAGGTTTATCTATCTTGTTGATTTTCTCAAAGAACCAACTCCTGGATTTGTTGATTCTTTGTACGGTTCTCTTTGTTTCCAATTGATTGATTTCAGCCCTGAGTTTGATGATTTCCTGTCTTCTACTCCTCCTGGGTGAATTGGCTTCTTTTTTTTCTAGGAATTTTCACCTGAAGAAATTTGGATGGCTGAGAAGCACCTTAAGAAATTCTCAACATCATTAGTCATTAGGGAAATGCAAATCAAAACAACCCTGAGATTTCACCTCACACCAGTCAGAATGGCCAAGGTTAAAAACTCAGGAGACAGCAGGTGTTGGCGAGGATATGGAGAAAGAGGAACATTCCTCCACTGCTGGTGGGATTGAAAGGTGGTACAACCACTCTGGAAATCAGTCTGGCGGTTCCTCAGAAAACTGAACGTGACACTTCCGGAGGACCCTTCTATACCACTCCTGGGCATATAGCCAGAGGATTCCCTGACATGAAATTAGGACACATGCTCCACTATGTTCATAGCAACCTTATTTACAATTGCCAGAAGCTGGAAAGAACCCAGATGTCCCTCAATGGAGTCATGGATACAGAAAATGTGGTATATTTACACAATGGAATACTACTCAGCAATTAAAACAATGAATTCCTGAAATTTGTAGGCAAATGGTTGGAACTGAAAAATATTCTAAGTGAGGTAACCCAATCACAAAATAATATACATGGAATGCTATCATTGATAAGTGGATATTAACTAGCCCAGAAGCTATGAATACCCAAGACACAAGTAGCATATCAAATGATTCCCATGAAGAAGTAAGGAGAGGTCCCTGATCCTGGAAAGGCCTGATCCAGCATTGTAGGGGAGTACCAGGACAGAGAAAAACGGAGGGAGGTGATTGGAGAATGGGTGTAGAGAAGGCTTATGGGACATATGGGGTGGGGAGAACTGGGAAAGGGGATGTAAATTTGGATTGTAAATTTGGAATGTAAATAAAGAATTTAGAAAAAAAATAAATGAGGGAATCATGAATTTGGAAGGTAAATGGATGGAACTAGATAATATCATGCTGAGCAAGGTAACCTAGACCCAAAAGGACATACATGGTATGTACTTACTAATAATTGGATTTTAGCCAAAAATACCTAGGATACAACTCACCATATTTTAGAACTTTAACAAGCAGAAAGGCCAATGAGGGTGCTTCAATCCCACTTAGTAGGGGGAATAAAATAATCATAAGAGGCAGAAGGAGGGAGGGACCTGGGAAGGGGACCCTGAGGAGAGGAGGGGGAACAGTATCAGGTATGGGTGGTGGGGACAGAAGAGAAGCCCAGAGGGTCAGCAGAATGAATGGGAGATAAGCAGTCTCAGAAGGTGGGAGTTTGGGAGACCATCTAGTAAGTACCAGAGACCAGGGAGGCAAGAGACTCTCAGGAATCAATGGAAGTGACCTTAGATGAAATACCCAACAGTGGGGAAAGGGAACATCTCCAATAGATAGACAGGGCCTCAAAAAGAGGGATGGTGTTACCAACCCACAGTAAAAGTTTCTGAGCCAGAATTGTTCCTTTCTAAAAGAACTGCAGGGATAAAAATGGAGAAGAGAAGGAGGGAAAGGAGGGATCGGCCTATCTGACAATCCACCTCATGGGGTGACACCAATGTCTGACACTGTTACTGATGCTATGATGTGCTTACAGACAGGATATTAGCATGGCTGCTTTCTGAGAGACCCAACAAGCAGTTGACTGACAGATGCAGATACTTACACCCAATGGTTATTGGACCAAAGTTGGGGACCCCTGTAGTTGAATCAGAGGAAGCATGGAAGAAGTAGAAGAGGAAGGTGACCCCAATAGGAAGACCATCAATTGCACCTAACCCAGACCACTGGGAGCTTCCAGAGACCGAGCCACCAACCAGACAACATACAGTAGCTGGTTTGAGGCACCAGACACTTATATAGCAGAGGACTGCCTGGTTTGGCCTCAGTGGGTGAAGATGTGCCTAATCCTAGAGAGACCTGAGGTCCCAGGGAGTGGGGGAGAGGCTTGGTGGTGAGGGAGCATCCTTTCAGAGACATGTGCTGGAGGAATGGAATGATGAACTATGGGAGTGGAACTGAGAAGGAGTGCAAGGGCTGGATTATAAATAAACAAATGCAAAAGAAAAGAAGAAAAGAAAAGAAAAAAGAGAAAAGAAAAGAGAAATGGAGACAAGCCTGTGGGGAGGGGCATAATTTTAGTAGAGTGACATTTTTGAGATTATTTATGATTCTTTTGTCATCTCCTATAAATAAACCAAAGCTAATCAATGTGGTGATTTGGTCAAAACCATGAACTTGTTTGTAGCAGGGGTTGGACTCCAGCCTAGGCATACTGAGCTAGGAGGAGAGTGGCTGTGACTGAGCGCACACTCACCCGGACCTTGGCTATGCGACTGGGTGGTTTTGTTGTTGGCTTTTGTTCCTATTCTTCAGTTTTTCAAATGTTTCCCTTTTACTTTCATAACATTTAAATATAAAAGGGTCTCTCAAATATGTGTCCATTAACTCTAAACACATACTGAGATTTTATAATCTGTTTCTTAACACTGGAACACATTAGATCCTAGGGTTGTAACTGCTTCACAAATATATGAAAGCATTCCAAACAGTGCAAGTGCTTATAAACTCATCTCACTGCTAGCAAGCGGAGAGGCAGCAATGGATCCCATGAGTATCTGTTCAGATACCAGAATATTGTGGTACTGCCTGCTAGCCTATTGGTAAAGTGTAAGGGTGCCGACCAGCTTGCTATCAGGTCCTGGTGATGCTCACACCGTTCAGCATGATCATTGTGTTCCATGTGTAACACAGTGCATCTCAATCTGAAATTTATGCTCAATGGGTTCCTGGCCACTGAAATCAATGTTTTCTCTATAGTGAATAGGTAAGTGCTTTCCTGAATCTGTTAGGCTGAAGGAATCTAACAGGGAAATCTCTATAATTATCTTTCTGGCTAATCTTGCATTCATCATGGAGAGCCAATCTCCAGTCCAGAGCAGTTTAAGAATTTGAACCTTAGGGGAAACATCTTATTCAGCTCTTGTTGAACATTTCAGGTTGAGTATAAGATGTGTATTCATACAATAATACATCTTTGGAGCATCGTCAGCCCTTTTAAACATAGCGAGTGCCTGATTTAAAAAAAAATGTGCATTTTGACAGATAACTAAACCATTGGTGAGTTTCAATGAATATATACTTACAGATTATCTAAGACTGTGGATGTCAAGCACAGATGCAGTTAGTGGACAGGGAGAGAGCAAGGGGGCTTAGTCAGTGAGAAGAGTGAAAACGGCAGGAGCAGGCAGATGATACCTGCCTTGTGATGCTTGAAGATAAAGGAAATCATCTCAAGTTCTGAAAGGCGAGCAGCTCTGTGGTTGTTGGGTTTCCCAAGCCCCATCTAATTCTCAGCCCTAGAGACTGGTGGCATGACCTTCGATGAGTCATTTACTTCTCTGTGTGTTGTCCTCACTGTAGGTTGGATTTATAATAGCACAGACCTCATAGAGTTATTTCTAAGGCACAACTGAAACACTGCCAATGAAGGCTGAGACCAGAGTGATGCCTGATTGGCACTCAGTGATGGGGGGTTGGGTGGGTATTATATAACCTACCTTCCTTACTAGGTGAATAAGGCTCAGAACAAATCATGTTTGATCTGGACTTCTAGTCTTCCTCATGCCTCCAATCAACAGATGCTCATAAGAGTCACTACCATACCCTCTCATTATTCTTTGGCAGTGCAGAACAGTAAATCCAATAGCGGAATGAGTATTGCACAAATGGGAATGGATCTTTTTAAAATTCCCCCTCCCCTTTTTCCCTAAGGTAGGGTTTCCCAGGGTAACACTGAAACTTGTTCTATAGACCAAGCTGGCCTCAAATTCAGAGATACCCTTGCCTCTGCCTCTCAAGTGCTGGGATGAAAGGTGTGGACCACCACTGCTTGACAAAGCTAGATGTATGTATGTATGTATATATGTATGCATGTATGTATGTATATGAATTTATTTATTTTTTTCAGTATGAGTGTTCTATCTTCGTGAACCACTACATGCCAAAGGAGGACATCAGATCCCTTTATAGATGGTTGTAAGACCACATATGTGTCCTGGAAGTTGAGCTTATGATTTCTGGAAAAGTAGCCTGTGCTCTTAACAGTTCAGCCATCTCTCTAGATCTTGAGGCTACTAAAAAGTAACAGAAGCACTTTCTCCTATGACTAGCCTGCTCCTTCATAAGTATAGACATCTGGAAATGTGAGCTGTTGTTGTCAACCAAGGATGCACACGAATGCATACATCACTTTGGTCCAATATTTCATACAAATACTTAGTTTAGGCTTTAGAATAAAAAAGAACATCTTCAATATTTTCTACACAGAGACACCTCTATTGAATTACTACTGCACCTCATAGAAAGGTAAATATGGCTCCTTGTTTTATATTTAGGTTTACATGCTGATGTGTTTTGGTTGATAACACCTTTAAGTTGTGTGTCAGGAAAATAAAGCATTTAACCAGTCCATATGTCATACCCACAGATGTTTTTCACTTTCACTATTAAACAAACTTGGTCTTTGAAAGCAGAACAAAATATTTGAACAAGTCACCCATGAGCCTCCTTTCAACAGCTGTTTGATAATTAAGATAATGAGAAATAAACTAATTTCTCACACACTAGTGGTATGAATAAAGGTTCAGGCTAGGTAGAAGAGTATGAATCAACCACAAAAGGACTGTATTGCTGATCTCAGAGAATTAATGTCATTCCTACAATTTTTCCTAACAAATGCATTTTCTGGCAGCACTCAGTAAGCCTAGGTGTAATTGCAAGAATCATTATTGCACCAGCATTAGTACTATTGCCTTAAGGAATAGAAAGCCTGGCTCATTGGTTATTTTGTGCTGTGACTAGAGGGGGAAAATGATGGAATGGATGAAATGTGATTGCTTTTGGATCTCTGTCCATTTTCTTCTTTTAAAATATTCAATTTTATCAGATCATGTAGAGATCAAGAGCATTAAACTAGACCAAGATCAATGCTCTACTAACTCCATGACATTTGCAACAAAGCTTTGTACATCCCAGGTTTAGATAAACCCTTCTGGAAATTGAAGAATAAACAATTGCTTTTATGTTATCAGAAATCAGAAGTGAGAGCTGTGCCTTTGGAGACAGATCTATTAAGGCATGGTAGATAGTTAAAAAACAGGTAAAATGAAAGTAGATAGGGAAGTACTTGGGTCCAAAATGCTCAAATGTGGAAGGCAGTGGAAATGGGGAAATAAAGGCACAGGAATAGGTTTAAACAAAATGAAGAGTGTATGAAAAAGCTATACAGAAACTTATAATATTGCAACCAATGTGTAATGCAATTAGAGGGTACAATAAAACACAAATGACATCAAAAGGAACAGTGACAAAGTTCTAAGTATGGATAAGAACAGAGAGATGAATAGGAGTGAGCAAGAGTGAAAGGAATGGGTTAATTAAAACTGCATATATGAAGAAGACATGGAAACTTATGAATTTATAAGATAATTTAAAATATAATAAAAGGGGAGGTTGGCTAAATATAACTTGCATAGTACCAGAATATTGGTTATTTAATGAAAATCTAGGTACCAGTTCTAAGCTACCTCCCTATGAGTGATGAGCCAGAAAGGCCTCAAAGCCACCCAAACAACAAAGGTGATAGCTATTATTGGTTGTTCACAAATATTAAATGATAAGACCCCATGGCTGAAGCCACCATCCACTTTGGTTGTAGGCTGTCAAGAAGTCAATCAAAAACCTGATCAGGAAACTCTGCTCCTACTGGCTAGCTTTCACAGTGCTAGAAGTTGCAATGTAAGCTGCTAGAGGTAAACAGATATCAATGGTCTTACTCAGCACTAGACTTGGCATTCTCTAATTCTTACCTGCCAGCAAGCTCTGACCACTTGTGAAACAGTGGAATGATGTATTTGGGGTTGGATTTGTAACCTTTTCCATAGGTGGGATTTCATGCCTAGTATTTTATCCCTGGTCAGAAGCCCATGGCTGTGAGATCACAGGTACTAGGGTGGAACCTCTTTTGCAAAATGGACATTTGCAAAATAGACATTTTGTCAAACCACTTTCTTAATATTTATGTTTTTTTTTATATCCAAAGACTTCTGTTTCTGTCAATGATACTCTGCGAAGGTTCTTTGTGCAGTCGGTACTGGATAACATAGCGTCTCATAACTGACTAAGTGCTAAGAATAAATGACTGAAAGTGTTCAGCTGCAGAACCAACCTCATACCATTCCAGGGTCAGGGAATACTGTTGAAGAATATAATATCTGAAGGACTGAAAGGACTGCTGTGATATGACATAGCTGATATATGTATCAATTCCCACCAGCTAAAATAGCTTCTACAAGATACCACGTAAAAGTTCTGGTACTTATCTGGGAAGACTCTCAAGGGTCTACCCCTCCCTGAGGAGTTATTGGAAATTGATGGCTGGTGAGAAGGCAAGAATCACTTTCCCTAAGAGAGTGTGTTCCTGATGGGATGCCCATGCCAGGGTAAATGGCCGAACATCTGCTCATACATGGTCAACATTAAATAGATTTAGGTAGTCTTTAATAATAGTAGCAATTGAAAAAAAGAGAATTTCTAATGGAAGGGGAACATGTTGATAGATTTTAAATCAAGTCAGAAGGATATGGTGGTATGGATAAGTTTAATAAAATAAATGGGGTGGAATCGATTGGAGATCATTAGGTGACACTGTAGGGTTTGGAATGCCACTTTTTCTTTCCTGACAGCCAGGGAATATACACTTCTCTAATGTGATTAGTAAAAATTAGTAGTATTTATAATTCCAACTTGCCCTTAACCTTTGGAAAGCAATTTGAGTTTTCATTCTCATAGGCCCTCAAAAGTTTATGAAACTCAAATTTGTTTTTAAACTAGAATTTGTTTCTACCCAAAAACATTGGAGACATTTATTTATTAAACATGTGGGAGTTACCAAAAATCATTAGCAAAACTTAAAAGGTAGAAGCCCCAGGGTTCCTTAAGTGAGTTTCAAGAAATAAAATATTGATTTATTACTTTAGTTGATCATAGAAGATCTGTTTAATTCAGGGGGCAATTATTTATTTATTGCTTATTATTTAAAAGTAATTACTTATTATTTAAAAGTAATAACACAAAGATAATAAACTTAGAAATTTTGTTAAGAGGCATGTCATTTTCCTGCAGTAAAAACATAGCCAGGTTCTGTTTTTTCTGAGGTTTGTGATCTTGGACTCAATAGCTTTGCATTGCACTTTGTTCATCTGGAAAGTAGTGATGGTAGATTTAGTTGAGACAATGTACACAATAAGGTGTTTGGTAGTATGCCCATCTCAAAGTAGACCTGATCTAAATATTATTATTTTTATTTAGAATTTTCTTTTGGTTTCTTTAAATATGCTTAAAATACAGATTCCTAAAACATAGCATGATTCATTTGATCAATTGGGACTCAGGTCTGTGCTTTTCTTAATTTTAATGTATTAAGTTGGGGAGATGCCCAAATGTGTTCTTTGGGTCTGCTAGGGTGTGTGTGTGTGTGTGTGTGTGTGTGTGTGTGTGCCTATTTAGGGTTCACTGGAGTCAAAGACTGCTCCAACCCCAGCAGATATGGAGCCTTAACTCTCCAGTAGGCCTCGAATAATGGAAGTCCTGGTAACAAGGTTCCAGCAGTGCCATGCTAGGCAGTAATTTCTTTGCTGTCTTGTTACAAGCCCAGGTTGTGAAGCATATGTGGTTCAGCCATGTAGCAAATGCCATTTAGGATTATGGGTCAGGCAGGCTCTACCAGAAAGAGCAATGTCCATGTGGACCATAAAAACTAACAGATACACTATTTGAAAGGGCCCACTAGAGCCCTTTCAACTCTGAGACACAAGATAGGAACTCTTTCATGGGTGTTACTTTAGTTAAGGCTGAGCAATAATTCTTACTTCATAGATGAAGTTGTTCAGATGTTGAATCCAGATTGTATTATCTGGAAGCCTGTGCTCTTAGCCAACACACAGTGCTCTTGTATACAGGACTATGTTGTTACCATCACATTTCATGCTCTTCTGTGTACACGTTCATTGGACCATAGGTATCTACAGGAAGACAAAGACACATATGAAATATGTGTGGCAATGACTATTCTACTGTAAACACCTCTCATTCTCTGCTCCTCCACTGGCATATATGATAAAATTTTGCTCATTAGTCCAAGAAATGTTCTTTGTGCAAACTATTGTGTTTCATGGACATTGCAAATTAAGAAAAATGTTAGTCTTCTTCAGTTTATTTCTCTGTATCAATCTACATTCTTGTTAAGAAAAATTATTTCTATCAGTGATTATTACTGTATGGCACATTAATATCACATAGAAAAGAAATCAGGTAGAATTTAAGCTCTTTTATATTTGCTTTTATGGAGACAAATCAAAACAGAAACATTTCAAACAAATACAAAAATTGTTCTGGGAAAAACAGCAATGCCAAAAATATAATATTGGTCTTAATTTTGCAATATGTATAATTACGCAGCTCTTAAAGTTCATTTAATATGACAATCTTAACATTCTTAAGTGCAATACACACACACATCAAACCTAGAAGTACTGAGATTGTGTAGAGGTTGTAGGCATTGTTTCCATTATTTATTCAACCTTCCTAGTCCAGGCTGTGAATACTCACCTTCTGAAGCACTGCTGTTGGCCAGTAAGAGACAGGACTCATAGTTTTAATCTGCTATAAAATGACATTCAGCAATATCAAATAATTTACAAAAAAGGATCCACCATAGTTTTGACCAACCTGCAAAATTTCTTCATTTGACATGTTAAGATGAAACCACACAGTTTCTGTCTATCCAATGAATAGTGATACCTAACATGAATCACATTTCTTTGATGTTTTCCCCCTGAATCAACTGAGAAATAGTAGATGGAATCCTGTGCAAAAGTAGTGCTTCCCAGCATAGATTTATCTTCAAATAAATCCACCATCAAAGTTCACATATGGTAATATGAATCTGATGCTTTTCCACATGAATAGCATCTGTCTTACCAGACAATATTGTGCCAATTTGTCCCTAAAAGCCTTCATCAGAAAAGTACTCTTTCTGTAGCCCTTGGGTATACTCTACAACTTTATTTAGATCAATACAATATTACTAACTTAAATAGTAACACTTTTAATAGCTCTAGGAATGTAAAAATATGAAGATCATGGTCAACAAACACTCCCCCAAACTGGTAATGGGGTGACTTGATATATGTCTTGTCTATTCATGTGATAAAGGTGCCTCAGGAGATCTATTTCTGTTGGAGCTCCAAGAAATGTCATTGAATCTTGGTTACTTAAGAATAGCTTATCTCTTTGTATCTTAGTCACAGAGTGGCAGCTCTAACTCATGATCCTCTGGTGTCCCTACTATTGAGAGCAGAAAGGACCAGCCAGCTCTTGGCCTCCTCTCCTACTGTCTATCTTTTCCTTCATTCTTTCTTTCTTCCCTCCTCCCTGTATGCTCTCTCTCCCTTTCTTCTTCTCATCTTCATTTTGAGAGAGACTCATTCAGAAAGCAGTATTGAGGTTTTGGGAAAACACATAGAAAAAGAATTTATCCTCAAGGATTTGCTAGAGCTGTGATTTTCAACCTGTGTGCTGTGACACTTTCGGGGGTTGAATATTAGATTTTCTCCATATTGGATATTTACATTGTGATTCACAGCAGTAGCAAAATTACAGTAACAAAGTAGCGACAACATATTTTTATGATTGGGGGTCACCACAAAATGAAGAATTGTATTAAAGGGCCACAACATTAGAAAGGTTGAGAACCTCTGGTCTAGAGGGAAAGAGGTGGTTGGTGAAAATGCCTGATAGAGAATCAATAAGTTAAAAATATTCTTAAAACAATAATGCAACCAACATATAACTGTATCAAGAGAAAACCGGTGGTCACACCGCAGACCTTTCATTTTTGCTTTCCACACATTTCTCTAAGGGACTCCTTTGAGAACATAATTTGACCTAGTATACCCATTTGGGGGGAAATAAAATTAAAAACAAAATCTTAATCCAAAAAACCTCCTCCGGTGCAGTAGAGAAATAAATATTTTTATTATTCATTTAATAACCATTAAGCCAGAATATGATGCACATCATGGGCCACCCACAAAGAGAATATAAAGACTTTGACATCTCACAGATATAATAATGACAGACATGACCTGTCACAGACATGTGTTCAAGAGTGGCAATTGATAATTCCTAAGCAGGCCGACATCACAGCATCACAGGTCATCACAGTTCATCACACACTCAATTGGTAAGTAGATAATTCCTTACTGTACTTATCCAGAGGGTAAGCAGCGTCCATGTCTCTAGGGCTGTAGACTTACAACATTCAGCAGGGTACCCCCCCCCCCCTGAAGATAGGATCTCGTCCTCTCATTGAACCTGGAAGAGGCTTTGTTTTTGTTTTCCTTCATGTTTGCATTTCAAATTTAAGGGTTCTTACAGAGAGAGAGCTACTTGGGTCAAAATAGGGCCAGCTTATATCTTAGCCAGTCCCCAGAAACCTACTTGTGTCAGCTGTGTTTCACCTTTGAAAGATTCCCAAACCTCCCAAAACAGTGCCTCCATCTAGCTGTGTTGTTCAAACACATGAGCCCATCGGGGGAATCTTTCATATTAAAATGACTGTAGCCATTTAAATAGAAGTAGTGGTAATTGAAAATAAATAAACAAAGAAAACAAAAACATCTGTTTCCTACTTAGAATATATGGATTGGTGATTTGGAAGAGATGGACATGCTAAATATTCCCACATGATTTGAGGTCAGACCTATAAGAGTCATGCATAATTTTCTGATCACAGATTCAGTCCATTATAAGCCTGGTTAAAATCTTCGGTCCAAAGACCATACAAAAAGGGTGAAACATTTCCATAGGTCTGATAGCTCAGGTTCTAGGGTCATATAAAAGTCCTTAGAAATGTCACCAAATCTCATGGAGTTAGAACAAAAGGGTCTATAAATGATGAAATCAATTCAGAGCCATAGACTATAAAGGACCAATGGTGCCCTGGCCATCACATAGTATGTATTCCCATTAAGACAAAGATACCCATGCAGAACAAGGAAGAATATTGTATCAACTACTTTCCTCAACACTGTTACTAAACACCCGACAAAAGACAACTTTAAGGAGATTTTACTTGGTCATACAGTTCAGAAAAGTGAAATCTATGATGGAGGGCGAGATACTGCAGAAGCAGAAGCACCCTATTCCCTGATACCTTAGAAAGGTGAGAAGAATCCAGCCTGTGTAGAATCTCATTCTTGTTCCATAAGATTTAGTCACATTTCTAAGGACTTGCCTATCTTTCCTATGATCTTAGAGCCTGAGTTCTCAGACCTAAGGAAAAGTTTCACCCTTTTTGTATGGTGTTTGGACTAAAAATTTTAAGCAGGCTTATCTTGGACTGAATCTGGCATCAGAAAAAATGTACTTGGCTCTTATAAGTGTGACCTGACATCAATGGGAAATTTTCACCAAGCCCATCTCCTTACAGATGCATCCTAATGTGTGCCTCCTTAAAGCCCCAGATTTTGTTAAGCCATTCAAGTTGACAGTCGAGTCACTCATCACATGTATAGAGTATGATAGTGAGGACAGCCTTTTGAATCCTATCCACATTCAGGAGCCATAATAAAAGTGAAACAAACTTTGAGAAAGAAACATATATAGAGAATTAAAAACCTTCAAACTTTAGAAATATTTGAGGTTAGCTATCCATCTATAAACTTCATTTTAGAGATAGAAAAGTAAAGAAATCATCCTGCTACAGTGTAGGAGAAGGGTAAGCCTCCTTAAAGGATATAAAAGAAACTTTGGTTTGCAGTCTCACTTCATTTAAAATGGACTATAAATTTCTTCAATTCCTCTTGAACCATGCTTGTATTTTCCTTACTTCCTGGCACTCCCAAGTGAAGCATGGATGACCTGATGCTTATAGGCTGTCACACCTGATTTGGTGGCATTTCTTCCCTCTGCCATTGTACGGCTGCAGCAAAGCTTACCCAGTGCATCTCTTCCTTTGTGCTCACTCTGAGAGAACACAAATCTAGTTGGCTATTGGAAGAACCAGTAAGATTTTACAGAGTAAAAGGGCATATGCATATTGTAGGGGGTCTTCATTTCCAAAACTGATTGACATCTTTGGTTCTCACATTGCCAGTGATTCCTGCTATGGTCTTCTAGCACATTACTATTTAGAAGACAAGGAGCAATAAATAACTTTTTCCTATTCTGGCACTGGTTTAATTTACATGCTTGGAAAAATACTGACTTCCTTTTCCATTTCTTCAACTGTTGTGGATTGCAATGAATCAGTCTGGACTTTGCAAGTCATATTGTTTTTGCTTTCTTGCCCACAAAATAGAAAAATATAAATCTCTCAGCCATACTCTATTGAGAAAAATAGGGTAAAAAATAAACAAAATGATTCCTGTGAAGGAATGCATGGGTTCCTGTTTATAGCATGCTGTGTTGCAAATTCTTTGCATTTGGCCATCATTCCTCATTCTAGAATACTTGGACTACAGCTATTGACTTTGCCATTTCTTAGTTCATAGAGCAAAATTCTCTTCCATACTGCTGTCATTGGTTTTGTTTGCATTTTTTATTTTGTGCTTACAAAACTAAGCAATTATAAGATTGTTAATATCATAGTCCTTTTGGTTTTGACTATGTGATCCTGTCTGAATTTTAACCCTTTTAATATTAAAAACATCTTTAATAAATAAGCAGATTTGTAACGGTGTTCTATACACAATGAAAATAATCCTTTAAATTTCCAATTTAATTTATTTTCTGGACAGCAGTTTTTATCATGTGGAATGTTTTTGATCACCAAGAAAAATGCAAACAGATGTCAGAAAACTAAATAATTATCAACATTTGAAGGTTAATCTTGAGACTGCATTCTGCAAGAAGATAAGATTCCTAAAACTCAAAGTGAATCTCTGTATAAACCATTTTTGAACCACCAAAAGCAACCTTATTTCTCTTAGTTGAGGCCCAAGAGTCCTTTCCCAGATGTCTGTGCAGAATCCACAGCTCCTCCAACTCTCTGCCTAGTTATACTCTTCTGGGACCTGACCTGCATCAGAGGTAGCTAGTCAGCACCTTCTCTCTCTGAGTCTCATCTTCCATTCAGCTTGCTCTGGATTCTGTTAGTTTACTTGTTCTCTGACCCTCAGAAGGTCTCAGAGAAGGAGAGGATAAGGCCCTGGGTGTTACCTGGTCTTGCATCAGTCCCAGCAAACTCTTGTCTTCATACAACCTTTCTCCACGGATCTTTTCTAAAATAGGTCTCAATAGTCATAGGAACAAGTTACCCTCGAGCTGTCCAGTAGCAAAATTTTGCAGATGAACATCATTTTTTTTTCATTCCAGAAAGGCTCAAGTAAATTTGGGAATTGCTGACTTAAAATTAAATAAGATTCTTTATTGCAAATGATTTCAAGCTTTTAATTTGCTAATGTGCATTGTGAATCACTTAGAGGACTATGGAGTAATATTCCCTAACTCATCTTCTTCCTACCTTTTTTTTTTTTCTGAGAGCATGTTTTAGGGCTAATGTTTCCAGAAAATGACTTTGCCAAAATTGATTTTTTTTAACTTTTTCTTTTCCTTAGCATAATGTCTTTCAGTCTGCATCTATTCAGCTGTTATCTTTATAATTCTTGCTAAAATTTTATCAAGTACACTTATGATTTTACTTAAATGAATATGAGAAAAAAAACCTGTTGTATATGGAACATAATCTTTTGCCATAAATGGAAAATACTATAAAATATGTAGAACAAAGCAATTTTAATTCAGAAATTAAATTTAAAAGTAAACAGAAAAATAAATATTAGAGAATAGCTGATAAACTATATTAACATATGAATATGTGTCTGAGAGTTTTATTTGAGAAAAATAGGAGCCACTTGGCCATCATTGTTTGCTTTAAATTATAGCTAATATTCATTAGCAAAGGTATTTGTTTTCTTAGTCATGTATCATTTCATTCATTTGAATAGGCAAGCCAACAAAAGTTATTTAAGCACTTTATATCTCTTTCATTGTTGTGTGCAAACATTTTCTATGGAGATGCAACCACACCCCAGACAGAGAGTCCATGACAGACCAAAGTATGGATGGCATCAAAGTCCAACTCAGTGATCCAATGTGTTTTATGAAAGTTTCTTACGGGAATATGGGTGAGGGTTTACTTATAGGAGTAGAAATGACTCAAAGACAAAGCTTGCTATGCAGAAGATGATCTTTTGCTTGCGTATAAGACAGAATGTAATCTTGTGTTCTTTGCTTTTAAAATCCCTGACTGAGTGCCCTAGCTGAGCACTTTATTCAGGATATCTGAGTCCTGGGTGTAGACCTGGCATATTCACTTTGGTAAAAGGCAATGTTCTTTACTCAGCCAACTGAGTCTAGAAATGTCTTATAGAAACCCTAAGAAATTATATATAGTAAAGTATCTGGGCACCTCCTAGCCTAGTCAAGATGTCATATAAAATTAGACATCATAATGTATATTAACATCTTATTCATATTTTTCAATCTTCAGGTTGAATTATTTTATTTAAGTTTTTGACATGTACATCATTGCCAGAATGTTTTACTACAATTAAAAACAATGACACTTCATCCCTAAATTTTTCTATATGAATATCCTTAAATTATGTGTTATATATAACCATAATTATACTTTACAAATATTAATAATTTTCAATCTCATCTGATATTTAGGTTACATTAAATATTCTGCTCAAAAGTTTTCAAGAAGTCAATGAATAATGTTTAGATAATTTTAGTTTTGGATGTCACTTGTTTGGTGCTGTCCAGAAAGATAAGCAGAAATAGTGTTTTATTATATTTAAGTACTCTTTCAATACCTTAAAATTATTCATCATTATCAATTTATCAAAAAAAACTCATTGACAATATTTTTAGACTTATGAAGTAAAATTGGAGTTATAGAAAATCATGATTGAAATTTCTCCCAACTAAGTGGCAGCAAACCAACTGACCAGTCAAACAAACAAACAAAAAACAACAAACAAACAAACAAGCATCAGCCCTGACAAAGTATTTTGAGAAAAAAAATCCAAAGAAGTCCATTGAGTTTGTTTTGTGTTGGCCATTTACTGCTGAACATGGCGTTGGCCTGACGAGTAGTTTGTATGTCCAGGGAGACTTCATTTGTGTAAACTAATGACTTATTTGGGAGCAGTTATCAGTCTGAGATGGCTTCTGTGTTAGGGATGCTGGATTTTGCCCACTTCCTCTTTCAGTGCTTGGACTCCATCAGGCCCACACCTGTTCAGGGCCTGTGCATGCAGCTGCCATCTTTGGGAGTTCATGTGTGCACTGGTTCTTCTGTTCCCTTGGTCTTTGGCTCTTAAAATCTTCCTCCTCTTCCACAGGGTTTCCTGATCCCTGATGGAATTGGTGGAGACATCCCATTTAGGACTGAATGTTCCAAACTCTCTCATTCTCTGGAATTGTCCAGCTGTGAGCCTCTGTATCTATTCCTGTCTGTGTAGGAAGAAGAATCTCTGATGATGGCTGAACAAGATGCTGATTTGTGATTATATAGAATGTCTGTAAGAGTCAGTTAATTGCTGTGTTCCTTTATCAGACATTAAGTATTTGGCTTTCCCCCTGCTTACCTAGAGTCAGATTCCTGGCCATCAAGTCAGCATCAGGTATGGGTTCCATCTCCTGGAGTGAGCAATAAATCCAGTCGGATATTCGTTGGTTAGCCCCAGAGGTGTTGTGCCATGATTGCACTGCTGCATCTTGCATGAAAGTTGCAATTGTAGATTGTAGGGTTTGGGTCGATGGTCACCTTCCTTCTTTGATAGCATGCAGAGTACCTTTTAGTACCATGAACAGTGTTTAGTATGGATGAAGGGCCTAGATAGGTACACCCAAGGCTTCTCTGTATTCAATGAATTGTGTACTTGTCAATAGCAATACTTAGCAATAGAGCCTAACCATCAGTTTGTAGAGCACAACCAATAGCTTTTTGAAATATCCTCCATTGTTTGGGTTCTCATGGGACATTTTAGTCAACAACTAAACTATATGTAAACCACTCACTAAACATCACTTGATGATAAGGGATACCTAGTTTGGGTTCCATTTCCCTTACCCTTTGGTGATTCATTTAGATCACCTACAGGTATGTATGTAATCTTTTCATACATGTTTACATATAACTCTTTGTGATTGTGTGTATTCTAGCCTGCTTATCCAAGACTTAAAAGCTAAAATCCCAAAATAAGCAAATACAAATTGTCTGGGTTTTTAAAATCTGGCTTACCTCACTTAGGATAATCTTTTTTCTAGCTCTATTCATTTACCTGCAAATTTCATGATTTCATTTTTTAACTGTTGAGTAATATTTCATTCCATAAATGTACCCTTTTCTTTATCCAGTCATACATTGACAGGCACAGTATGTTTCCAAATTCTGTATATTATGAATAGATCTTGAACCAACATGGTTAAGCAGGTACCTCTGTAGTAGTGTGTATTTTTCTGGGTTTATTCCCAAAGAACACTATAGTTTGATCTGAGTTACATGTATTTCCAGCTTCATAACCTTCCTAAGTTTCCATAATTCATTGTCCTGTACACGTTTCACTCCCACCAGGAATGTATGAGTGTTCACTTTATTGCATATATTCCCCAGTATGAGCTGCAAGTTGTTATTGATTTTTGGCATTTGTTTTGTGCAAGATGAAATATCAAAGTAGTTTTGATTTTCATATCCCTGATGGCTTAAGATCATCGAACATTTCTTTAAATGCTTCTAGGTCTTTTGTATTTCCTGGTTTGTGAATTCTGTGTTTAGATCTGTACTCCATTTTTAATTGGGTTATGCTTTCTTGATATCCAGATTTTTAAGTTCTTCATATAGGTTAGATAGTAGCCATCTAGGAGATGGATGTGTAGTTGATAAAAAAATATTTTCCCATTTTGTAGGCTGTTCCTTTGTTGTGTATAGCCTTGGGCTTGTATTTTGATGCTAATTCCACTCCTCAGAGGGCCTGCAGTTGAGGAGTTGCCTTGTGAACCTTCTCCCCACCTTAGCTTTTCAAATACAGGCTTGAGCCAATGATTGAGTAGGAGGAAGGGGGAGGAACTGAGAGTTTGGGGGCGGAGTAAAGGGTCACTGGGAAGGGGGAGGAGCTACGGAGGATCAATGGGAAGGGAGAGGAGTTACTGGGGATTGACCAGGAAGCTGAAGAGAGAGAAGCTCTTAGCCTGGAGAAACCACAAGTTATATGGGATAATATAGATAGGAATAGAGTAGTGTAGTGGGAGATCTGCCCAATCTATGCTTATAGCTTGAATTGTTACTGATTGAGTTGAGACTTCTTTTTCTGGTTAATTGGGTTGGAATCAAAGTAGCAACATTACTTCATCCAAATGATAGTGTCCTTTGTGGTGCAAAAGGTTTTCAGCTTTACAAGATCTCATTTATTAATTGTTGATCTTAGTGCCTACACTAACAGTGTTGTGTTTAGAAAGTCTTCTCCTGTTCCAATGATTTCAAGGCTATTCCTCACCTTTTCTTCTTTCAGGTACAGTATTATTTGGTTCTATGTTGTGGTCTTTGATCCATTTGGAGTTAAGTTGTGTGCAGGGGGGAATAAGTATTAATCTATTTGCATTTTTTCATGCAGCCATTCAGAACCATGTGTAGAAGAGTTTGTATTTTTTCCAGTGTCTCTCTACTCTCTACCTTCTTTATAAAAAAATCAGGTGTCCATGTCCAAAGTTGTGTGAATTTTTGTCTAGGTTTTCAGTTCAATTCCATTAATCAATGTATCTGTAATTTATTTATTTATTTATTTATTTATTTATTTATTTATTTATTGCCAATACCATGCTGTTTTTATTACGATAGCTCTGTAGTACAACTTGAGATGAGGGACGGTTATACCTCCTGCAATTCATTTATTATTCAGGAATGTTTGATCTATCCTGATTTTATCTATCTATCTATCTATCTATCTATCTATCTATCTATCTATCTTCTATCTATCTATATATGTATCATCTCTTTATCACCTTTCTACCTATCTGTTTGATTTATTTATTTGTATATGTTTCCATACGAAGCTGAAAATTGTCCTTTCAAGATCTTTTGAAGAATTGTGTTGGTATTCTAATGGGGATTACATTGAAAATAAAGATGGCTTGTGGTAGCATGTCAATTTTTATAATATTAATCCTACTGATCCATGAGCAGGAGAGATCTTTCCATCTTCTGATATCTTCTTCATTTTCTTTTTGCAAAGTCTTAAAATTGTTACTACAAGTCTTTCACTTACTTGGTTAAAGTTACCCCAGAACACTCTTTTTTAATGCTATTGTGAAATATATTATTAACCTGACTTCCTTCTCTGTCCATTTTTTTTCATTTTTATGTAGGAAGGTGTACTAACTGTCTGTCAACTCGACACAGGCTGGATTTACCACAGAGCAAAGAGCTTCAGTTAGGGAAGTGTCTCCATGAGATCCAGCTGAAAGGCAATTAGTGATAAAGGGTGGAGGGCCCATTGTGGGTGGTGCCATCCCTGGGCTGGTAGTCTTGGGTTCTATAAGAAAGCAAACTAAACAAGCCAGGGGAAGCAAACCAGTAAGTAAAATCCCTCCATGACATCTGCATCAACTCCTGCTTCATGCCCTGTGTGACTTTCAGTCTTGACTTCCTTTGGTGGTGAACAACGAAGTAAATGTGTGAGCTGAATAAACCCTTCCCACCCCAACTTGCTTCTTGGTCATGATGTTTGTGCAAGAATAGAAACCCTGACTAAGACAAAAGGCTACTAATTTTCATAGATTAATTTTGCATTCTGATAGTTTTCTCAAAGTGTTTTATCTGCTGTAGGAATTTTCAAGTAGAGTTTTTAGGGATACTACTCTATACTATCATATCATTTGCAAGTTAATTTACTTTGACCTTTTTCCCTTCATATTTGTAACCCTTTAAAGTCCCTATTGCTCTAGTTAAGACTTCAAATAGTATATTGACTAGGAATGGAGGGAGTGGATGCCATTGTCTTGTTCCTGATTTAAGTGGAAATTCTTTGAATTTCTCTCTATTACAGTATGATGACTTCTGTGGTTTTACTGTAAATCTTTAATATAGTGAGGTATAATCCCTTGTGTCTCCAGTCTCTACCAGACCTTTATGATGAAGAGTTATTGGATTTTGATGAAACCCTTTTCTGCTTTTAATAAGATGATCACATGGTTTTCGTCTTTCAGTCTATTTGTAGGGTGGATTGGATCACCTATCTTTGTTTGTTGACCCATCCCTATATCACTGGGATGAAACCACTTGATCATGGTGGATGATCTATTTTATATGTTCTTAAATCCTGTTTGCAAGTACCATGTAGTTTGTGATGTTATTTAGCACTAGTATTTTTTTTATTAATTTGTATAGATTAACTCTCTATTGGTGATAGTGAGGTATTCAAGTCACCCACTCTTTCTGTGTGAGGGTCAATATGTGATTAACATTATAGTATAGTTTCTTTCATGAACCTGGCTGCCTTTGTGTTTGGTGCATGGATGTTAGAACTGCAATAT
This sequence comes from Apodemus sylvaticus, assembly GCF_947179515.1. Lineage (NCBI taxonomy): Eukaryota > Metazoa > Chordata > Mammalia > Rodentia > Muridae > Apodemus > Apodemus sylvaticus. The sequence goes on along the minus strand of NC_067472.1, from coordinate 26,727,630 downwards.
AAATCTTGGTGGGTTTTTCTTGTGATGAATATATAGTGTTCCAAAATATCTCTTTTGATTCCCTTTGGGTTGGAGTATATTTTGCAGATATTAAAGTGGCCATACTGGCTTGTTTTGGGGGTCCATTTGCTTGAAATATCTTTTTTATTCTTATACTTTGAGATGATATCTGCTCTTGGTGTTAAGGTGAGTTTCTTTAAGGTATGAGCAGATGGATTCTGTTTTTGTATCCATTTTGTTATTCTGTCTTTCTATTGAAGAATTGAAGCTATCAATGTTGAACATTATCAATGAGCAGTGTTTATTGATTGCCATTATTTTGTTATTGCAGTGTGTGTTTCTTAATCTCTTCCTTTGATTTGCTAGTCTAATATTTTTTTTATTGTAGTTAGCCTCTTTGTGTTGTAGTTATTCTGTTAGCACCTCCTGTGAAGCTGGATTGGTAGATCTACAGTGCTGAAGTTTGGTTTTATCTTGGAATGTCTTTCTTACTCCAACTACAGTGATTGGAAGTTTTGTTGTTTATAGTAGGCAGGAGTGACATCTGTGGTTCTCAGAACTTTATTTATCAAACCCCTCTGGCTTTCATGGATTCCATTGAAAACTTGGATGTTATTTTAATAGGTCTGCATTTATAGGTTAATTTTTTTCCTCAAAGCATTTAATATCCTTTCTTTTTTCTGTACATTTAGTGTTTGGATTGTTATGTGTCTTGGGGAGATTCTTTTCTGGTTCAGTCTTTTTGGTGCTTTGTATGATTCTTAAACATCAATGGGCACCTCCTTTCTTTAGATTAGAAAATTTTTCTTTTATTATTTTGTTGAAAATACTTCCTTTTGAGACCCTTTGACCTGTGTTTCTTCTCCTTCCTTTATTATTTTTTCTTAGATTTAGCTTTTTCATAGGGTTCCTGATTTCTTATTTGTTTTGTACCTGAATTTCTTTTTTAAAATTTAACATTTTCTTTGATTGAGGTAAACATTGTTCTCTTTCTTTTTTTCAATGCCTACAATTTTCTCTTTCATCTCTTGTATTCCGTTTATGAGACTTGCCTCTGAGGTTCCCATTTGGGTTCCTAAATTTTTCATTTTCTGTTTCATCTCAGTCTGCATTTTCTATGTTGGTTTTATTTCCATCTGAATTGTCTTTTTTATTCTTGTCATTGAATTGTTGGTATTTTCATAGATCTCATTAATGGATTTATTCATAGCATCTTTGAGACCTCTAAAATACTCCTAAAAGTTATTTTGAAATCCTTGTATTGTACAGGTTCAGCTATATTGTGTATCTTTGAGCCTATTCTAGTAAAGTTAATAGGATATACTGGAGGCAAACTATCCTAGCTGTTATTATTATTTTCTTTCTGGTGTTTAGGCATCTGGGTTTGGATGATTGTATTTCTAGGTCTTGATATCTGATCTTTGTTGAGTGAGTTTTCTACTTTTTATTGGATATTTTATTTATTTACATTTCAAATGATATCCCACTTCCCAGTTTCCTCTCCCCAAACTCCCATCACATATCTCTGCCTCTATGAGGATGCTCCCCCACCCACCTACCCACTCACGCCTCCCTGCTCTAACATCCTCCCATGCTGAGACACTGAGCCTCCACAGGAACAAGGGCCTCCCCTCCCATTGATGCCAGATAGGGCCATCCTCTGCTACGCATGCAGCTGGAGCCATGGGTCCCTCCATGTGTACTCTTTAGTTGGGAACTTGGTCCCTGGGAGCTCTGAGGGGTTCAATAAGTTGACATTGATGTTCTTCCTATGGAGTTGCAATCCCCTTCAGCTCTTTCTGTCCTTCTCCTAACTCTTCCATTGGGGTCCCCATGCTCAGTCAGATGCTTGGCTTCGAGCATGCACATCTGTGTTGGTTAGGCTCTGGCAGAGCCTCTCAGGTAATACCTATACCTGGCTCCTGTCAGCAAGCATTTCTTGGTATCAGCAATAGTGTCTGTTTTGGTGTCTGAAGATGGCATGGATCTATAGGTAGGGCAGTCTCTTGATGGCTTTTTCTTCAGGCTCTGTTCTACTCTTTGTCCCTGTATTTCCTTTAAGACAGGAACCATTCTGAGTTAACAGTTTTGAGATGGGCAGATGGTCCCATCCCTCAACAGGGAGCCATGCCTATCCACTGGATACTGTCTCTACAGGATCTGCCTCCCCTTTGTTTGGTATTTTGGCTAATGTCATCCTCATTGTGTCCTGGGAACCTCTTGCTTACCTGGCATCTGGGACTTATTAGTAGCTACTCCCAGTTCCCCCTCCCCCATTACTACACACCTCTATTCAATTTCTTTACCCTCTGTACTTCTCCCCAGTCTCCTCACACACCTGATCCTGTCCCCCTTTTCCCTCTCCCTCCTCTCTCCCGCCAAGGTGCCCCCTCTCTCTACCTCTGGTGATTATTTTATTGCTCCTTCTAAGTAGTACTGAATCACCCACACTTTGGTCTTTCTTGTTCTTGAGCTTCATATGTGGTCTGTGAATTGTATCATTGGTATTCTGAACTTTTTGCCTAATATCCACTTATCAGTAAGTACATACCATGTATGTGTGGGTTTTTTTTTTTTTTTTTGGACTGGGTTGTCTCATTCAGCATGATATTTTCTAGTTCCATCTATTTGCCTAAGAATTTCATGAAGTCATCATTTTTAATAGCTGACTAGTACTCCACTGTGTAAATGTACCATAATTTCTGTATCCATTCCTCCATTGAGGGACATCTGGGTTGTTTCAGCTTCTGGCTATTATAAATAAGGCTGCTATGAACATAGTGGAGCTTGTGTCCTTGTTATATGCTGAAGCATCTTTTGGGTATATGCCCAGGAGTGGTATAGCTGAGTACTCAGGTAATACTATTTCCAATTTTCTGAAGAACCGCCAGACTGATTTCCAGAGTGGTTGTATTAGCTTGCAATTCTACCAGCAGTAGAAGAGTGTTCCACTTTATCACATTCTTGCCAGCATCTGCTGTCACCTGAGTTTTTGATCTTAGCCATTCTGACTGGTATGAGATGGAATCTTAGGGTCATTTGATTTGCATTTGTCTGATGACTAAGGATGTTGAACATTTCTTTAGATGCTTCTTGGGCATTTGAGATTGCTCAGAAGATTTCCCATGCTCATAGATTAGCAGGATTAACATAGTAAAAATGGATATCTTACTGAAAGCAATCTATAGATTCAATGCAATTCCCATTAAAATTACAACTCAATTCTTCACAGAAATAGAAAGAGTAATTCTCAAATTCATCTAGAATAACAGAAAAACCCAGGAGAGAAAAAGCTATTTTCAGCAATAAAAGAACTTCTGGGGGAATCACCATCCATGACCACAAGCTGTACTAAAGAGCAATAGTGATAAAATTTGCATGGTATTAATGTAGAGACAGATAGGTAGATCAATGGATTAGAATTGAAGACCCAGAAATAAACACACATACCTATGTTCATCTGGTCTTTGATAAAGTAGTCAAAATCATCCGGGGGGTGGGGGAAAACAGCATATCCAACAAGTGTTGCTGGTGTAAGCATGGAGAAAAATTCGAATTGACCCATTCTTATCTCTTTGTACAAAGCTCAAGTCCAAGTGAATCAAGAACCTCCAAATAAAATCAGATAAACTGAATATAGTAAAAGAGAAAGTAGGAAAGAGCCTCGAACACATTGGAACAGGGGAAAATTTCCTGAACAGAACACCAATGGCTCAGGCTCTAAGATCTACTATTGACAAATGGAATCTCATGAAGTTGAAAAGCTTCTGTAAGGCAAAACATGCTGTCAATTGAACAATGGCAACCTACAGATTCAGAAAAGCTCTTTACCAACCCTATATCCAATAGAGGGCTAATACCAATATATACAAAGAACTCAAGAAATTAGTCTCCAGAGAACCAAATAACCCTATTAAAAATGAGATATCAGGCTAAACCAAGAGTTTTCCATTTCTTGGTTGTGGTGGCTCTGGATTACCTGGTAGAAGGTTCCGAGTCCCTGGCAGATGTTGATGTTGAATGTCCCAATTAAACTGTGTTCTTTGCTTTGTGGAGCTGGCAGTCTTACTTGAGTTAGTATAGAAGGGCAGAGGCATAGTCTAAGAAGGTCCACAGGAGGGAAAATAGCTGAGTCTGTCATGAGGATCTGTGGAACCCACAGAGAATGGAAGAAGAGAACTAAGGGCTCTCAAATGATCTGCTAAGAGGCTGGGGATGAAACTGGGGAATTGGAATTTGGGGACTGGAATGAGAGTGAAGGTCTCCTGCCTGATTTGTTGGCCATGGCCAGAACTTTTCATGGGAAACAGGGCCTCTGCTGTTGGAAACTGAAATTGAACAATGGAGTGAAGAAGAAAGGCTATAGGAGAAGATCTGTTTAGTCCTTGCTTGGCCTTTTAAAAGCTATTATATTTTTAAATCAATTGGAGTCTAGGTATTGTATTTAATCTGCACTTCACTCCACTGTTCTCTTTTCTTGAATTATACTCCTCCCAATTATGGTAGGCTCAGGCAGACAGTGGAGTTGGAGACTGCTGTTCTACTAATGGATTTACATGAAAAATAATGTAGACTAGGCAGAATAATATCTTGAGAGCTGAATCTGCAAAAATGCACAGTAGATGGGTAAAGGTAAATCCAGGTGAAACTAATTCAGCCTATTTAATAGTTTGACTGAGGCATATACAGAACTCTCCTATCTAATGCATAAAATTTCTTGTGCTATTCACTCAGCTCTTAAAGAGTCACACACTTAAAGAGTGAGAAAAACACAAACCACTGGTTGGTTTATAAAACTTTCCTAAAGAAAAAACTGGACAGTGAAGTGTGCTCTAGTTCCAACATAAAGCTTCATATGGGAGAAATGAAAAATAGAAGGAAAAGTGGAAATGGCAAAATTGCCAGACCATAATAAGTCCAGCTCCATGGCTCTTATAGCTGTTAGGAGAAATTTCACTTTTAGAGTCATAAAGTTACAATATTGGGAAGGAAATAGATTTTATAAATGGGTCAACTGAGTGAGGGAATAAACAAATGACCAATGCTGTTTGACACAGTTTGTGCATAGTAGCAATAAAAAAGAGGAATCCCCCACTTTCTGGCATCTAGTTACGATTTTCACTGAAAACAATGTGGAAACATAAATTCTTTGGTTTATGTGATTTACAGTTATCCAATATTTTGGCACTTGGAATTCTGGGGACATGTATACACATGCAACAAGGATTTCTCTCTGAATATAGGCTGCAAATGCACAGCAAAAGTGAGATAGATATAAGCTCTCTCTTTTCACTTGAGCAATTCGGGGGTTGGTAATCTTTTACTAAAGGCAAAGAAAAGTGTTAAAATTGATTCTTGATATTGATTTAACATATTTAGTTTTTGCCTGGTTTTTCTCTTCTTTTGTGCAAATGGAGCTAAGAGCCTGGAAAATAATTCAAGATCAGCTCCTTTAAACTTTTCAATCAGCCAAGTCAGTTCTGACTGAGTTTAGAGGTTTTACTTTCTGATGGAAAGTTTGAGAATAAATAAATCTACTTTATAAGCTTACTCTCACAGTTGGCTCCAATTCTATTTCAGTCTCTTAAAACCAACAATATCACAGTATAAAGTGGAAAAATAATGGATTATGTTTAGTGTATTCCCAACATTTTGAAGATTAATCTCGGACTCTTTCAATATTTTAGCAAATAATTGCCAGAGCCATTGGAATGGACATGGATGAAGATGAATGTGGAAAAAATGTTTCCTTTTAGGATCTTGTGACATATTGAATGTTAGGGTATAAAATGAACAGATGATATTTTTATCATAAGAAATAGACTATAAAATAGAGGAAACCTCAGGTTCTAGCTCCCCACTGCTGGGACACCAACCTAGCTTCAATTTTTTTTTTTTTTTACCCAGAATTGTTTCTGTCTAAAGGAAATGCAGGGAGAAAAATAAAGCAGTGACTGAGGGAAAGGCTAATCAGTGACTGGTCCAACTTGGGATCCATTCCATTGGAGTGCACTAAACCCTGATACTATTACTGATGCTATGCTGTGCTTGCAGACAGGAACCTAGCATGGCTGTCCTCTGAGAGGCTCTACCAGCAGCTGACTGAGACAGATGCAGATACTTACAGCCAAGCATTGAACTGAGGTTGGGAACTCATATGGAAGAGTTAGGGAAAGGATTGAAGGAGGTGAAGGGGATAGCAACCCCATAGGAAGACCAACAGAGTCAACTATCATTTCTGTCATTTTTAGCACAAAGCCTATGAAAAGAATCAGGTAATCATATGGACAGATATTGAATTTACTATTATCTGTAATACTTCCCAGGTTAAATCTAGTCCATTTTGCCATCTCTATTTTATGGAAATGATTTCAAATGTTTATGACAACCACTTCGTAAGGGCAATGATGCTACTTTTGTGGGCAATGACATAAAGATAATGGTATGTAACTGAGCTCATGAAGCTTTAATATTTTTTATAGTATGTATGTAGCTTAAGATTTATATAAATCAGAAAGCTTGGGAGATTAATAATGGAAAGTGTTTTTGAAGTTTGTGTTTGTGATAACAGTCTACCTATTCCTGTCTCATACTGACCCATCAGTGTGGGCTCTCTCTGTTGCTATACAGTTACTGAGGTTAATAGCCTGGCTTTAGCTTATTCACCAATGTGCCAGAGGAGACTAAGAATCAAAGGAAGCAGATGCTGGACATTTCTTTTGAATCTTCCTGGATTTTGCACACACACACACACACACACACACACACACACACACACACACACAAATAAAATAGTTTCTGGATTTAATTCATTTTTCTTTCTCATCCCAAACAAATGCCTTAGACCTTAAAGATCAAGGATGACTCATCAATGACAACTGGAAAACTTCAACCTGTGATATTATTTTAGGAAAAAATTGACAGATAGATTGGAATTAACACTTTTAAAATGTACATGTTCATATTAGAAATAATAATCATTTCTTCAAACTGTGTAATTTTTAAACAAAATATGTAAAGTATTGGGATGACTATATCCTCAAAGTGAAATAATGTATGTACAAATTCCCCTTCGCATTCACAATGTATATAAATTAAATCAATCTTGGAAAAAAAATACAATGCTTTCCGAAGTTCAGTGATATACATTGGTTTTTAGTTAGAAACCATTATCCTTTAAGAAAAATAGCTGACAAAATTTGTAGTATATGTTATTATCTTCCTGCTCAAGCAACTTGAGACATAGGTGCTTTTATTAGCACACAGACTAGGAAGGTTTCCCTAAGTTTCTCCATGCTGCTCAGCTGATAATACAACAAATAATTTGAACCTGGGTGACATTTTTCATCAGTTAAATGACTGACTTTACCTTAAAATTGTTCTTTATTTTTGAGAAATTTGTACATTTGGTCATATATATCTACTTCCCATTCTCATCTCCAATTGCTCCCTACCCCCTGAAACATGAACCTTCCAAATTTTTCTCTTTTCTTCCTTCATTGTTTCTTTCTGTCCTTCCTTCCTTTTCTTCTTTCCTCCTCCCTCTTCTCCCCCTCCTCCTTCTCTTCTTTCTTCTCTTCTTCCTCTTATTTTCTTCTTCTAATAACCCACTAGGTACATCAGTGCTGCACACATGTGCATGGGTATGGGATCTCTTTTGGAGCATGGGAAACTTACTAGAGACCAGTCCTTCAAAAAAGAATTATTGTTCTTTCCATAGAAAATATCCTTATCAATGCCTCCACAGTTTGAACTGTGGAGCCTAGAAATAATCTATTTCATCTAGGCTGGAATATTGGCTTGTATAAAACTAATTATTTTAATATAAGTACAATCAATAAATTAATATGAAAACTGTATTTAGCTACCTCTTTGTTAGTCTCCACTCAGAAACCAAGATTTATTTCAAACTACATTTCAATATTTGGGCACTATTGACTTATTAATCTCCTATGCTAATCTGGCTACCTCTCAGTCCAATCCAATGATACTTGGGAATTATTATTTATCTGGCTCTTTGGGTCAGGTTTTTTTTCATGGTATCTTCTTGACTCCTTTTCTACTCATAGGCAACCTCTCCCTCTCCCTTTCCCTGCCCCCCCCCTTCCCGTGGCTGGCAGAAGTTTCCACCCTATTGTCTCTGTCTGTCTCTGTCTCTGCCTCTGTCTCTATCTCTGTCTCTGTGTCTCTCTCTCTCTCCCTTTGTCCTCCCCCTGGCTGGAAGAAATGTCCACTCTATTGTGTCTTCTGACCACCCTTTGGGAGATCAGCATTTATTGGCAGAGCAGAGAATAAATGTTAAGAATTATTTACACAAACGTGATACAGGTGTGTCTAGGCATAAGCATTGCAATGTTGTGTCTGGAGTGAAACAAGATATGAGAGCAGAGAAATCAACACTGGAATAACACACGGATAATCTTTACACAGTTCACAACTTTATGTCTATAGATGAGTGATGATGTCTATAGATGAGTTGCTCTTGATGAGTCATGTTCAGGCAACCACAGCCATTGCCATGTCCAGACAACAGCACTTCCCAGCATTGCTTCCCGTCCTCTGGCTCTGAGACTTGTCACGATTATTTTCTATACTGTTAGTTTTCTATCTGTAGGTTTTACATGAGACTTTGAAATTCTACCCAACTTTTTCTCATAAGACACATACTCTGCAGGAATCTGTGAGTTTTACACTCCAGATTTCACCCAAATTTGTGTTTGAACCTTCAAGAAATAGAGCTGATATAATTGAAGACAATATAAACATTTCTATGATGAATAAATAGGATACTCTACCATAATTCTCTACTTCTTTTTAAAATGTTTATGCATATGACTTTTTTTTAACTTTTATGTTGTATCCCATGTGAATGCAGTTTCTGCTGAGGCAGAAGACATCAGATCCCTTGGAACTGGACTTCCAAATGGTTGTGAGATGCTATGTGGATGCTGAAAACCAAGTCTGGTTTCTCTGCAAGAGCTTCTAGTGCTTTTAATTGCTGAGCAATCTCTCTGGCCCAGTAGCTCTCTTCTTTATTGAAGCTCTATTGAAATTTTTATTATGTGTTCTCAGTTGGATTCAGGTCTGTATATATGTACTCTGAGTGAATATTGTCTCCTAATAATATGCCATCTTAGAGAGAAAATCAATTGAATGTGAGTGTTAGCAGGGCATTTTCTACACACTATATTGCATTGTGAAATTGCTTATTAATTTTCTTCAATCCACAGACATTTAAGACCTAGGCTATGACTATAAGGACATTTATTTACTGTGTTTGCCTTTTCCCCTCAATAGTTCTGGCTGCAGACTTAAACTATGTATTCCCATGAATCCAGTCTCTTTCAAAGCCAAGAGATGACAGTAAAATACTGTTTCAAGAAAAACCAACTTAAATTCCAAGTTATCATGCTAGAATTAATGCCATTTTATATGTTAGGAAGGGAAGCTAACAAGTGTTCTGTTTCCATGGTACATTTTAATTTATTGTTATGTGTGGTGTTAAAGTCTGATAATATTGATCAGTCATGAGCTCTTAGTATTCTGCATAAGATAGTAAGAAAAACATAATCATTGATTGTTTACATGCAGTAGTTATAAAGGTGGTGCAATTTGCTCATGAAAATTCAGGAGAATGATACATTATAACTTTTTTAGGTATTTTTAGCTTTAGATAAGATACAGGCATTCTTAATGTACAGCAAGCCAGAAAGAGCAGAAACATATTAGTCTAAGTCCCTTGAATGTGATCTTGACACTAATTTCATTGGCATGGTTCCATTTTATAAATAAATACATCATATTACATTTATTTTTGTTTGACTACAGTTAGTAGGGAAAGCCTATTTAACAAATATCAAGTTAAACCCTGCCTGTTATTTTGGCATGGTATGTCTCTCAGGACAGAGAAGCTCTGAGTGACAAAAATGAGCCAAAAAGACCAATGAGCAATGCTCTCTACAATGACCCACTTCTCAGTTGGTTTACCTGGGCCACACAGAACACAGACTAGAGGGAAGATTTGGCAAATCTGTCCATCTTCTCTCCTTCACCTCTTTCACACTGGAAACAAGAGTCAGGTCAGATAAACTCTATAAATCAGTTTACCCTTCAGAAGGACATATGCTCAATTACTACTTTGTTTCCCTTGGGAGGCTTTTACAAGCAACATACATTGCAGATGAAATATGCTTTCCACAAAGAAACAATAAATGTTCTGCAAAAGATTCAAAGCTGTGTTTCATCTCTTTTCTTAACAAGATATAATTATTTTAGGTCCAAATCACTTGGAAGGCAGAGAATGGTCACTCTCCATCAATTCAAGACCAACATGGCCTTTATCTCTAGTTCTAAGCCAGCCCAGGCCTCATAGTAAGTCTCTCTGTCTCTGTCTCTCTCTGTCTCTCTCTGTCTCTTTCTCTCTCTCTGTCTCTTTCTCTCTCTCTGTCTCTTTCTCTCTCTCTCTCTCCCTCTCTCTCTCTCTCTCTCTCTCTCTCTCTCTCTCTCTCTCACACACACACACACACACACACACACACACCCTTCAAGTATTAATCAAACATTATAAACACCCTGAAAGGTGAGTGGCCACAGGGGCAATGATGATCTGTCTTAGCAATCTTTTAGATTTCAAAGTTTCCATTTAAGTTTACACTCCTGTATTTAGGTATGCTATTTCCAGAAATGCAAAGGTTCTAGTCCTATATATCCTATAAAACTATACAATATATTGTATATTTTTCCAAACTGGGGTTTCAGTAATTAAGGAATCAATAAAGTGGTATGCACACAGAAGCCTATAAAGATATTACTGCCCCAACCTCAGGTAAGTTTGATCATCTGACTATGGAGCTGGAGACAGAAAGGCCAAGTGCAGGTTTTTAGTTTTTTAGTTGATTGTCAACTCATCCAAGGTACTTACTTTTCAGACTCCAAAGTCTGAAGTTTAGGCCTTGTGGCAGCTTGTCTTAAGATGTCTCAGTGTTGACAAAAGAGGGATGGGAGTGATTACTCACATGCTAAGGGCCACAACAGGTTGATTTGAAGTAATTGAAAATGGTCCAAAGGTGATGGAGGAAAAATGAGGCCACGGAAATATAGTTTCTCTAAGAGTTTCCTCATACTGTATTTTTCTATCTGTGGACATTTAAGGTTCCATGGCAAAAGAAATTAAAGATTTCTAGAATATTTCCCTAGCCTGATTTTTTTCCCTGAGGAAGGGATAGGATAATTCCCATCTTCATACAAATTTATATTACTCTTTTTTACACTGTATGCCTATTATTAGTTCTATGTACCATGGAAATCTCCATACTACATATAGAAATGATGTGAGTTCAGAATCCCTATTAGCCAGATACTTGGTCATATCCTTCAGTTCCTCTATGATTTTTGAATCCATTGACAGATCTAACACACCAGCATGGTTGATTTTAATCAGAAAGCCTGTATTAAAGGTATCTCAAAATTTTAATTTTATATGACAATCAGAAAATTCTATGTGCCATGTTCCCTGTTCCTGATGGCACCAGGGATTGCCAGGTAAAATTTCTACCCAAGCTCCAGCCTATCAAGTCCCCCTAAAGCATACCCAACAGTGGTAAATTGTACCTGCTCCCCCTACACTCCATTTTCCAGGTCACAACTTTGCTGGCATCCCTGATGGTCTCCTGGAACCAGCGACAACCAAATGGCTAAAGGCCAGCATAGGAACATAACCAACAAAAGGCAGGGCAATATGGTATCACTGGAGCCCAGCTATATCTTACAATAGCAGTCCCTGGATAACCTAATACAGAAGTTTTGCAGTCTCAAAGAAACTACATATGCCAGCCCAATTTATTATACCCAGCACAACTTTCAATCAACATAGATGGTATAAAAAAGATATTCTAATAAATCAAATTTGAATGATATCTATATAGAAATTTAGCCCTACAGAAGATAGTAGAAGAAAAACTTTAGCACAAGGAGGTTAATTGTACCTAAGAAAACACAGGAAATAAATAACTCCATACCAGGGAAAGCAAAAGAAGGGAAACACACACACACACACACACACACATACATACATACACACACACACACACACACACACACACACACACAAACACACACAAACACACATTACCACCAACAACATCTAAATAACAGGAATTAAAAAGAATTGGACAACTTTTAGTTGGGGGCTGGCTTATAGGTTCAGAGATTCAGTCTAGTATCATCAAGGTGGGAACATGGCAGCATCCAGACAGGCATAGTACAGGAGGATCTGAGAATTCTACCTCTTAATCTGAAAGCTATTAGCAGAATACTGACTTCCAGGTAGCTAGAATAAGGGTCTTAAAGCCCACACCCACAGTGACACACCTATTCCAACAGGGCCACAGCTTCTAACACTACCACACCCTGGGCAAAGCATATACAAACCACACACAGCCTCAGGGATTATGATTCAATTTCAGAAGTCAAACTGCAAGAAATGTTAGTTAGGTTGTCATAGAAGTCATTGTTGTTGTTGTTGTTGTTATTTCTGACCCTGTAACAAACACCTGAGAGAAATAACCAAAGGCAGGGAAGGTTTGTCTAGGCTTCTGGTTTCAGGGATTTAGTTCTTGTTGGCCAGCTCCATTGTTCCTGAGCTGTGGTACAGTGGGACAGAACAACATGGTGCAAGGGCATTGGCAGAGCATAGCTGCTCTCTCATAGCAGCAGCACAGGAGGGGGGAGGGGCCCAGAACCAGGCATGCTCTTTCTAGGCATGCTTCCAGTGACCAACTTTCTTTCTTTTTTTCCCCCAAATTTATTGATATATTTATTTAAATTTCAAATGATTTCCCCTTTTCTGGACCCCCACTCCCCAAAAGTCCCATCAGTCCCCTTCCCTCCCCCTGTTTTCCCACCCAACCCTTCCCACTTCCCTGTTCTGATTTTGCTCTATACTGCTTCACTGAGTCTTTCCAGAACAAGGGTGTCTCATCATTATGGTGAGTATCTCAGTCAGTTTGGGGTGCCATTACAGAATACCATAGACAGGTACATTAGACAACAGAAGTATATTTCTCACGGTTCAGGAAGCTGGTTCTATGTTCATGCCCAATCAAAATGCTTGTATAGTTGGGGTCTGGTGAGACCATGTTTCCTGCCTTTACAATTGCCATCTTCTCTTTAGTCCCATTCAGGAGGGCTCCACACCAATGCCCTAATTACTACCTATGGGTAAGTCCCTGCATCCTACTATCATCCAACAGGAGAGTAGAATTTCAGTGGGACTTCTTTTGGGTGAGGAGAAAACCCAGACACTTGGTCCATGCTGAGGATGGAAATACATGCTCATGAAATAATTGGATCCTGTTTAGGGTATTGTTGCAATGATGTAAAACTTTGGCTTGGAAGAGACTGAACCAGGGCAGTCAATGAAAGCATTGTGCAATGTGACTCAATTGTTTTGCCAGAACTGGGATATATTCACAATATAACTCCACGCTCCTTGACCTGGTCTTTGTTTTGATATGCTTGCTTGTATGAAAATTGGATAAAGTTGAGTCACAAACTGAAAAAAAAAGAATTGGACATTAATATCTGTCAACATCAATTAACTCATTTAATTTCCCGAAATTAAAAAAAACACAGGTTAATAGAATGGATGTAAAAACAGAATCCATCATTCTGCTGCATATAAGAAACACATCTCAGCAACAAAGATAGATACCACCTCAGAGAGTAACTGGATTGGAAAATGTTTTCCATATAAATGAAAAGCTAGAGTAACCATTCTAATATCTAATAGAATAGATTTTCAACAAAAATTAATCAAAATTAATGGGGAGAGACATTTCATACTTATCAAAGTAAAAATCCACCAAGATGATGTTTCTGTTCTGAATATCTATGCCCCAAATGCAAAGATAGGCACATTTGTAAATGAAGCATTGCTAAAGCTTAAAGCATACATCAAAACCCACACATTAATAGTTGGAGACTTTAACACCCCACTCTCATCAATGGACAGGTCATCTGGACAGAAACTAAACAGTGAAATAATTAAAGTTATAGACATTATGACTGAAATGGACCTAACAGAGATCTACAAAACTTTTCACCCAAACACAAAAGAACATAAGTTCCTCTCAGCATCTCATGGAACCTTTTCCAGAACTACCCATAAAAGCATACTTCAACAGATACAAGAAAATTGAAATACCCCCTGTATCTTATTAGACCACCATGAATTAAAGCTGGACTTCAACAACAGAAACAACAGAAAGCCTGCAAGCTGAAAAACACTCTACTCAATGACCATGGGGTCAGGGAAAAAAACAGATAGAAATTAACGACTTTCTAGAATTAATGAAAATGAAGGCACAATATATCCAAAGTTATGGAACACCATAAAAGAAATTCTAAGATAAAACTTCATAGCACCAAGTGCTTTGATAAAAAAAAATTGGAGAGATCTCTTAATAGCAACTTAGCAGCATACCTAAAAGCTCTACAACAAAAAGAAACAAAAACACCCAAAAGGAGTAGATAGTAGGAAATAATGAAACTTAGGCCTGAAATAAGTAAGTTAGAAACAGAGAGAACAATACAAAGAATCAATGAAACCAAGAGCTGGTTCTTTGATAAAATCAACAAGATAGACAAACCCTTAGACAAACCAACTAAAAAGGAGACAGAGAATATTCAAATTAACAAAATCAGAAATGGAAAGGGGGATATAAGAGCAAACATTGAGGAAATCCAAATAATCATTAGATTTTACTTTAAAAACCTGTACTCCACAAAATTGCAAAATCTGAACAAAATGGACAATTTTCTTGATTGATACCATTTACTGAAGTTAAATCCAGATCAGGTAAACAAAAAATCTATAACCCCTAAGGAAATAGAAACAATCATTAAAAGTCTACCAACCAAAAACTATTCTAGAGCCAGATGGTTTTAGCCCAAAATTCTACTGGACTTCCAAAAAGTAGCTAAGACCAATGCTCCTCAAACTATTCCACAAAATAGAAACAGAAGAAACATCGTCAACTTCATTCTATGTGGTCAGAGTTACTCTGTTACCTAAATCACATAAAGACTCACCAAAGAAAGAAGAGTATTTCAGACAAATTTCTCCTATAAACATGGATGCAATAAAATACTTGCAAACTGAATCCAAGAAGACATTAAAAAAAAAAATCATCCATTACAATCCAGTAGAATTCATTCCAGAGATGCAGGGATCATTTAACACATGAATGTCCATCAATGTAATCTACCATATAAATAAACTGAAAAACCAAAAATGCATGATCATCTCAGTTGATGCTAAAAAAAAAAAAAAAAACTTTTATAAAACCCAATACTTTTTCATGTTAAAAAGTATTGGAGATATCAGAGATACAAGGCCCATAATAAACATTCTCTCTGTATCTATTCAATACCACTTCTGATGTTTTGACTGGACCAATAAGACAAATAAAAGATATTAAGGTAATGCAAAGTGAAAAGGAAGAATCCAAATTATCACTAGTAGCAGATGATATGATAGCATAAAAAAGCAATCCCAAAAATTCTACCAGAGAACTCCCATAGCTGATAAACACCATCAGCAAAGTGGCTGGATACAAAATTAGCTCAAAAAGTTTAGTAGTCCTCCTTTATACAAATGATAAATAGGGGGAGAAAGAAACTAGGGAAACAATACCATTCACAATAGCCACAAATAATATGAAAAGCCTTGGTGTAACCTAACCATTTAAGTGAAACACCTATATGAGAATAACTTCAAGTCTTTGAAGAAAGAACTCAAAGAAGATATCAGAAGATGGAGAGATCTTCCATGCTCGTGCACAAGTAGGATTAACATAGTAAAAATGACCATCCAGCAAGCTACAGATTCAATATAACTTCTATCAAAATTCCAACAGAATTCTTTACAAATCTTGAAAGAATAATACTCAACTTCATTTGAGAAAACATAAAGCCCAATATAGCTAATGCAATCCTGTACAATAAAAGAACTTCTGTGGGTATCACCATCTGTGACTTCAGGCTGTACTACAGAGCAATATTAATAAAAATTGCATGGCACTGGCATTAAAAACAGACATGTTTGTTAATGCAATCAAACTGAAGACCCAGAAACACACTACACACACACACACACACACACACACACACAAACACCATACCACATCACACACAGACACAGACAGACAGACAGACACACACACACACACACACACAAACACACACACACACACACACACACACACACACACACACACACACACACACATACACACAGACTCCACTTTGGACATTTGATTTTTGACAAAGAAGCAAAAATATACAATGAAATAAAAATGAAAGAATCTTTAACAAATCATGCTGGACTAAGTGGATGTCTGCATGTAGAAGAATGCAAATAGATCCATATTTGTCAACCCTGTACAAAACCCAAGTCCAAGTGAATCAAAGACCTCAACATAAAACTAGACACAGTGAATCTGATAGGAGAAAAAGGGGGTTGTAGTCGTGAATTCTTAGGTACAGGAGACAACTTCTTGAATAGGATACTAAGATCACTAAGATCAAAAATTAATAGATGATACCCCATGAAACTGAAAACCTTCTGTAAGACAAAGGATACCGTGAATAGGACAAAATGGCAACCTACTGAATAGAGAAAGAGCTTAATCAACCCTACATTCGACAAAGGACTTATATCCAAAATATAATGAACTCAAGAAATTAGAGAGCAGCTACCCAAATAACTCAAATAATGGGGTGTAGAGCTAAACAGAATTCTTGACAGAGCAATTTCAAATGGCCAAGAAGCACTTAAAGAAATGATCAATGTTTGCAGTCATTAGGGGAATGCAAATTAAAACAGGTCTGAGATTCCATCCTGCACCCCTCAGAATGGCTAAGATAAAACATTCAAGTAGCAGCTAATGCTGTTGAAGCTGAGGAGTATAGGAAACATCCTTCCCTTGCTGGTGGGACTAGATACTTGTACAACCACCTTAGAAATCAATTTGGCATTTCTCAGAAAATTGGGAATAGTTCTATTTCAAGGCCCAACTAAACCACCTCTAGGCATACACCTAAAAGATGTCCACCAAAGCACAAGGACACTTGCTCAACTATGTTCATGGAAGCTTTATTTATAATATCCTGGAACTGGAAACAAACTAGATGTCCCTCATCTGAAGAATGGATGAAGAAAATGTGTTACATTTACACAATGGAATACTAATGAACTATCAAAAATAAGGACAAAATTTTCAGGCAAATGGATGGAGCTGCAAAATATCATCTTGAGTGAGGTAACTCAGATCCAGAAAGACAAACATAGTACCCACTTACAAGTGGATATAAGCCATAACACAAAGGATAACCATACTACAACCCACAGATTCAAAGAACGTTAAGTAAAAATTAGGGACTAAGGGAGAATACTTGAATCTCACTAAGAATAGGAAATAACTCCGCCAATGCAGATCCCATGATTAGTTCAATAGTTAGCTGTGAGTATCCACCTCTGTATATGCCAGGCTCTGGCAGAGCCTCTTAGGATACAGCTATATCAGCCAACAATAACAACCAACCAGAACTCCCAGGATCTAAACCACCAACCAAGGAGTACATATGGAGGGATCCATGGCTCCAGCTGTATATGTAGCAGAAGATGGCCTTGTCAGAAATCAATGAGAAAAGAGGTTCTTGGTCCCATGAAGGCTCAATGCCCTGGTGTAGGGGAATGTAAGGGCAGCGAGATGGGAGGGTGTGGGTAGGTGTGTGGGTGGAGGTATGCCCTCAGAGAAGGAGGAGAATGGGGGATGTAATGGGAGTTTCTGAGGGTGAATTTGGGAAAGGGAATAATATTTGAAATGTAAATAAATAAAATATCTAATAAAAGGAATGGGAAATAAAATAGGCATCATAGGTGGATAGAGGGAGTGAACTGGATGGGAGATTTGTGGGGAGTAGAACTGGAGGAATCATGTTTTAGGAGGAGGGAAGGTAAGAGAAATGTGATTGGTGGTGGTCAGGGACATCTTTGGGAGGAACTAGAATCCTTGGACAGTGAATTCTTCCAGTGACCTATGAGAGTGATCCTAGTTAAGACTCTTAGCAAAGGGCACATTGAATCTGAAATTGTCATATCCTGTAACAAGCAAAGACTTCCAATGGGGGTATGGGGACACCAGCCCATCCACAAAACCTTCAACTCACCATTTGTCCTACCTAAGAGATGTGCAGGGATAAAATAGAAACAGGAATTGAGGGACTGGTCAATTAATGACTGCGTCAACTTGAAACTCATGCCATGAGAGCCCACCGCTGACATTATTAATGACATTTTCCTAGACTTACAGACAATAGCCTAGGATAACTTTCCTCTGAGTGGCTTCACCCAACAGCTGATGGAAACAGATTCAGAGTTCCACAGCCAAACATTAGGCAGAGATTGGAGAATTTTGTGGAACGTGGTGGTAGGGGTTTGAAGGAGCCAGAGGGGTCAAGGACACCACAAGAAAACTTACAGAATCTACTAACTTAGGCACATGGTGGCTCACAGAGACTGAACCACCAACTAAAGAGCATGTACGTGACTGAGGACCTAGGTAGACGCCTGCACATATGTAACAGATGCACAGCTTAGTCTTCATATGGGATCCCTAATAGATAGATCAGGGGTTGTCTTTGACTGTTGCCTGCTTTGGACCCTTTTCTCCTAACTGAGCTGCCTTGTCTAGGCTCAACAAAAGATGTGCCTAGTCCTCCTGCAACTTGATATGCCAAGGTGGGTTGCTATCTATGGGATCCCTCCCCTTTTCTGAGGAGAAAAGAAGGTTGGGTAGAGGGAGGGACTGGGAGGATGGGAGGGATGGGAAGCTCCTATCTGGATGTAAATTATATAAATTAATTAATAAAGAATAAATTATAGAAACTACCTTATGAAACCATATCAAAGAGTGGGAAGGTGGGGGAGGGGAGGAAAGATTTGAAAACACCTTTAACATGTATTGGATTTTATCAGGGCTCTGCAGGATTTCAATATTATCCCATGAAAAATAATTCCTCATTCATTTAAGAATTTTCAGTTTAGTGGTGCTGCTGGCCAATTTCTGAGCTCTCCTATTTAGTTTACCTTGAGAGGTTTCTATTGCAGCTTTCATTGCCAATGGAAGATTACACTTTCCATAAAGCAGCAATAAAACAATCTGCAGAATAGCTAGATCTGTGTCTCATTTCCTTTCCCTCTAACTCAGGATTCTCTTTGGCTCACAATTTAAAATTTTATGCTAATTTTTTCTAGCAGCATGAAGGAAAGATCAATTTCATTGTCTTGCAGTGGTTTTTCACTTAATTAACCTTTTTGATCTTGATAAATAGATAAGTTCTTTGCATAGAATTTATTAACTTGATCATTTGATCTCCCATCTCCCATTTTTTCCTAAGGGGGAAGAAGACAGGAAGCATAGCAGTTACAGAGCTGTTGTTTCCAAGCCCAGAAAACTTTTTAACATGAGAATTAGGAAGCCTGGGGGTCTGATTTTAGAATTTTATACATATTATCTGGTGTAGGATTGAACAAACCATATTCTCTCAGGCAAAAACAAGATAGTTTTTGTTTGCTAGATGGAGAGTTGTAGAGAAATACATGTCTTTATTCCCACCCTATCTGACCATGGTAGATTATTAAAGGCCTGCAAACCAAGGTTTTTATATACAATATACTTTACATTTGTTTTATATCATAAAGTGGTAAACATAAACATAGGTTATATCTTAGTTAGGGTTTCTATTGCTATAATGAGCACCATGACTTACAAACAAGTTGGTGGGTTCTGTTGTTTAGCTTACGCTTTCATATCCCTGTTCACCACTGAAGAAAGTCAGGACAGGAACTGAAACAGGGCAGGAACCTGGAGGCAGGAGCTGTTGCAGGGATCATGAGGGGTCCTGTTTACTGGCTAACTCCTCACAGCTTGCTCAGCCTGCTTTCTTATCAACCCATGTGCTATGGGTGGCACCATGGGCAATGAATGGTCTGAACATTTCCACAGCAATAACTAAGAAAATTCTCTATAGGAATGCCTACAGCCCAATCTTAGGAAGTCATTTTCTTTAGGTGGTTACTTCCTGTCAGATGGCTTAGTTTTTGTTAAGTAGACATAAAATTACTCAGGATAGATTCTCACATATTTAGTGCTAATGGCATGCCATTTTCTGTACAGAACACATAAATTTTGATACCTTAAATAGTGATAGAGTATGCGACAAAGTTATAGCTAAATAATTATGTACACTAAGCTTCAGAATATTCGTGGCTTCTTCTCATGCTTTTTTCCTAGGTGCTTTTTTTTTTAAAAAAACTCTTTTTCTATTAAAGAATGAATGCTTTTTTGGGTTGCCTCTTTCTTGGCATTTTGTACCTTATCCAAGGCTTCAGCATATTGCAGAGTGTTATCTTCCAGTCCTGGGTTTATTGCTGTGATAGCTGTACCAGGGTCTCCAGTGGTCATAGACCCTCTCCTCAGTGTTATCCTGTGCCATGCTCCCTCTGCTCCCTTAGCTTCTCATTTCGTTCAGTTCTATATCTATTCCAAACACTTGTCTGTTTTAGAACTTTACACACCAGTCCCTTCTGCATACGTTTGAACTGTTCATCATTGAATCTTTATGAGTTAACTCTAATTCTGATGCATAGCAAATATTTGGAAAATGTCAGATGAGTAAATAGACAACAGTTTTAATAGAAAATTATACATATTAATAAATATGTAATTTGGTTAGGTTGCTGCATGTTTTTAACAGAGTTTTTTATTTGGGAATCTTGGTATATTAAAAATTAGCTTGGCCTACAGATAATGGTAACTTTTTTGAATTTGTTCCTAGTAGAGTGCAGTTTTGCAAACAAAACTCATCTTTGCATTAGTATGTATTTATTATTATTATCATCGTTACCATTATAAAATGACTCCATGGGACTGGTGAGATAGCTCAGTGGTTAACAGCATTGGATGTTCTTTTAGAGGACCCAGGTTTAAGTCTGAAAACTCACATTGCCTCTCACAATAATAATTCCAGTTCCACATTCCATGTTCCAGTTCCATAGGCATCAGACATGTTTATGGTGTGCATAGTTCTATGTAGTCAAAACACTCTTAACCATAAAATAAATTAGAATCCCTTCTTTATACAAAAAATAATTTTAAAAGGATTTTGGAAAATATAAGGCATGATAAAGAAAATGTAAAACTAGTAGTTATATTAGTTAGAGAGAAGCTATATAAGAAACCAGCCTTTATAGTTTACAACAAATACATTGTTAAAGAGTATTTACATTGTAAGGCTATAGGTGTAACTTAGCTCATAAAGTACTTGCCTAGCATGCAAAGTTCTTAGATCTACAGAATGACATAAAAGCCTCAAAATTGGGTATAATTAGGAATGTTCATAATCCCAGCACTTTTGAGGTAGAGGCAGAATTATCAAGAGAAGTTCAAAGTCATACTCAGCTATATGATGAGATGGAGGACAGTTTAGGATACATGAGATGCTATGTTTAAAAATACACATAGGGATAGGAATCTATCTTGGCCACTATCCCACCCCAGGCCAAGCTCCAGGGAGAGTGGGCAACACTGGACTTATTAACTATGTTCCAGAGCAGGCTGCATGCTCAAGAATATTTGTACAACACATATTGGACTCTCTCTTTCTCTCTCTCTCTCTCTCTCTCTCTCTCTCTCTCTCTCTCTCTCTCTCTCTCTCTCTCGTGTGTGTGTGTGTGTATGTAAATGCATATGCATATGCATACAGTTTTTGTTTTATGTTTTATTTATTACTTTTTTATATTCATTGGTGGTTTGTATGTAGGCATGTCTATGTGAAAGTATCCATTTCCTGGAACTGGATATAGACAGTTATGAGCCTTCATATTGGTCCTGAGAAGTGTACTTCAGTCCTCTGGAAAGCAGTTGGTATACTTAATTGCTTAGCTATCTCTCCACCCCCTTTGCTTTTGATTTTAAGAAAGAAAGAGAGAAAGGACTTCAAGTTGGGTGAGTAGGGAGTTGGGGGAAGTATGGGAAGAATTGGGAGAAGAAAAATAATATGACCAAAATATATTGTATGAATTCTCAAAAAGAAACAAATTTCACTAAAATATATTTGCCACAAGAGAACAGAAGAAAGGGATATTTATCAGAGAGGGAGGGAACACATAAGAGTGACAGAGAGGGGTAAAGTCCTAGTGGGGAGCAAAGAAGGCAGAGTTGGAAACATTATCCAAGGCAAACAGTTGAGTTGATTAGTTATGAGTGTTGCTGGTATCTGTTTGTGACTTCATCATTTGAAGAACACAATAAGAGAAAATGGAGTTGCCAGGTGGTGGTGGCACATGCCTTTAGTCCCAGCACTTGGGAGGCAGAGGCAGGCAGATTTCTGAGTTTGAGGCCAGCTTGGTCTCCAGAGTGAGTTAGTTCCAGAACAGCCCGGGCTATACAGAGAAACCCTGTCTCGAAGTCTCAAAAAATCCAGAGAGAGAGAGAGAGAGAGAGAGAGAGAGAGAGAGAGAGAGAGAGAGAGAGAGAGAGAGGTGGGGGGGAGAATGGAGTCAACATGGGAAGAGATGCTGCCACCAGAACTAGATAAAGCAAGAGGGTATCTTAATAGCATGTGTACTCTCAGATCTCTTTCCTATAAGATAACTCTACTCTTACTATAGCTCAAGTGCACAGATAAATTGTCTGCTTGAGGTTAGCATGATTAGGCTTTGGTGCCTTGTTATTAAAAGTATTTTGAAAAATACAGATATCAGGGACTTTTGCCTATTGCTCCTATGACAGTAAGATCTTGGCTAAATATGATGGACAGCTTGAAAAAAATCTGTCCTCCAAACACCTGTCAAGATAACCTCGTTCAATATAATTACTATAGGAGCAAAGTTCTATAAAGCAGGGTATTTTTGTGTAGGCCCTTTTCTGAAGGGCTCAGACATTGGAAGTCATTAAGAAAGAACCTACATAGTGTGCTGTCTTGTCTGGGTTCTATTTTGTCTGGGTGGTGCATTTCTTCCACCATGCAGTAGAAGGGTCAAATCCAGAAGTAGGGTCAAATTGAGAATGAGTTGGCATTAGAAAAAAATTGACCTTTTATTTGGGGGAAGGGAGGGCAGGAAGTGTATTGTTTTGTTTTGCAATTATATGCTTTCTTTCCCATCAAGTATAGAAGTTTAGAGATGAAAAGTAATATGGCATCTGAAGTAAAAAGTACTCACCATGACTCTATTCTTTAAATTATTTTTTTTTACATTTTTTATTCGATATATTTTTATTTACATTTCCAATGGTTTCCCCCTTTCTAGCCCCCCACTCCCCGAAAGTCCCATAAGCCCCCCTTCTCTTCCCCTGTCCTCCCACCCACCCTTTCCCACTTTCCCGTTCTGGTTTTGCCCTATACTGCTTCACTGAGTCTTTCCAGAACAAGGGGCCACTCCTCCGTTCTTCTTGTACCTCATTTGATGTGTGGATTATGTATTGGGTATTCCAATTTTCTAGGTTAATATCCACTTATTAGTGAGTGCATACCATGATTCATCTTTTGAGTCTGGGTTACCTCACTTAGTATGATGTTCTCTAGCTCCATCCATTTGCCTAAGAATTTCATGAATTCATTGTTTCTAATGGCTGAATAGTACTCCATTGTGTAGATATACCACATTTTTTGCATCCACTCTTCTGTTGAGGGATACCTGGTTTCTTTCCAGTTTCTGGGAATTATAAATAGGGCTGCTATGAACATAGTGGAACATGTATCCTTATTACATGCTGGAGAATCTTTTGGGTATATGCCCAGGAGTGGTATAGCAGGATCTTCTGGAAGTGAGGTGCCCAGTTTTCTGAGGAACCGCCAGACTGATTTCCAGAGTGGTTGTACCAATTTGCAACCCCACCAGCAGTGGAGGAGTGTTCCTCTTTCTCCACATCCTAGCCAACACCTGCTGTCTCCTGAATTTTTAATCTTAGCCATTCTGACTGGTATAAGGTGAAATCTCAGGGTTGTTTTGATTTGCATTTCCCTAATGACTAATGAAATTGAGCATTTTTTTAAGATGTTTTTCTGCCATCCGAAGTTCTTCAGGTGAGAATTCTTTGTTTAACTCTGTACCCCCATTTTTTAATAGGGTTGTTTGGTTTTCTGGAGTCTAACTTCTTGAGTTCTTTATATATATTGGATATTAGCCCTCTATCTGATGTAGGGTTGGTGAAGATCTTTTCCCAATTTGTTGGTTGCTGATTTGTCCTTTTGATGGTGTCCTTTGCCTAACAGAAACATTGTAATTTTATGAGGTCCCATTTGTCAATTCTTGATCTTAGAGCATACACTATTGGTGTTGTATTCAGAAATTTTCTCCCTGTACTGATGTCCTCAAGGGTCTTCCCCAGTTTCTTTTCTATTAGCTTCAGAGTGTCTGGCTTTATGTGGAGGTCCTTGATCCATTTGGATTTGAGCTTAGTACAAGGAGACAAGGATGGATCAATTCGCATTCTTCTGCATGCTGACCTCCAGTTGAACCAGCACCATTTGTTGAAAAGGCTCTCTTTTTTCCATTGGATGTTTTCAGCCCCTTTGTCGAGGATCAAGTGGCCATAGGTGTGTGGGTTCATTTCTGGATTTTCAATCCTGTTCCACTGATCTGCCTGCCTGTCACTGTACCAATACCATGCAGTTTTTAACACTATTGCTCTGTATTGCTTGAGGTCAGGGATACTGATTACCCAGAATTTCTTTTGTTGCTGAGAATAGTTTTAGCTATCCTGGGTTTTTTTTTTGTTATTCCAGATGAATTTGATAATTGCTCTTTCTAACTCTGTGAAGAATTGAGTTGGGATTTTGATGGGTATTGCATTGAATCTGTATATTGCTTTTGGCAAAATGGCCATTTTAACTATATTGATCCTGCCAATCCATGAACATGGGAGGTTTTCCCATTTTTTGAGGTCTTCTTCCATTTCCTTCTTCAGAGTCTTGAAGTTCTTGTCATACAGATCTTTCACATGTTTGGTAAGAGTCACCCCAAATTCATTAGACTTTTGCCTTTATACACATGTACCCCACTACCCGTATTTTAAAAGTAACCCCAATAGAACATATTGGTTTGCCAAATTTGACTTTGGTAGTGTCCTTACTTTGGATTGTCATCAGTTACCTACCTCGGGTGAGTAGATTGTAGAGAATTTTTAATACAGCAATATAGCTTCTATGGCAAGTGATCACATCCAAAGATATGATTTGGATATGATATAGGTGGAATATATACACACCACACACCTTTATATCTTCAGTACCTGTATTAAACATAGACCATACTTAGTAAACACCTTTGATCTCTCTGGCTGGAATACAGAAAACATTTAATCCCTGACAATGGTGTCTACTTGTGGGGCAGACAAAGTGAGGAATCATAAAAAAAAATGACAGAATGAATTGGAGATATGATATGCCAACTCTCATGAGAATAGACAGGAAAGAGAGGGTGCTTAAAGATCAGAGAGGTAGAGAGGAATTGAGTTCAGTTCAGTTCAGTTCAGTTTGGAACAGTTCGGCTCGTGCAGTTCAGTTGAGTGCCCTTGAGTTTACTTTGGAGCATGTCAATTCACGGAGTTCAGAGGAATTACTTCCAAGTAGAGCAATTCAGTCAGAAGCTGAGAGAAATAATTTTGAAACTATGAGCTTGTAGAGGGGTTTGAGCCAGAACATCTGAGTTGAACCAGTGAACCAGAGTTTCAAAAGAGTAAAGAGTGAGTTTATTCAGCAGGAGCACTCAGAAGCTGGATGATTCTAGGCATAGGTTAGCAGAATTGGGCTGGAAGCTGAAATGTTGTAGGCTTAAAGAAGATTAGATTGTATAGAGACTAGAAGCTTCCACGCAGGGCTATGAATAGTTAGATAAAAATACTCTGGGCTTAGCCTGAGCAATGTATTTATAAAACTCAGGTACAGCTTTTATCTTTTCCCATCATCTGAGAAAATATGAGTAACGTTTCCAGGAAATGCTTGTTCATGCCAGTCTTGGAGTGGTGTCACAAAACAGGTATATGATAGTATAATTAAACAGATAATATCATTTCATCTGTTTAAGTTCTTTCTAGGATATTTGACAAATGATTAATTCACGTAAAGATACAAAAGCAGAGTTAACAATATATATACATATATATACATATATACATATAAATACACAATATATATGAAACATATTATTGTTTGTGTTGAAAATGTTCCCAGTTGGCTGTTTGAACACATATTCTCCTGTTGACAATACCATTTGAGGAAATTGTAGAAACTTTGGAAAGTGAGTAGCTACTTTGAGGAAGTTGTAGAACTTTTAGAAAGGGCCTAGCAACTAAAAATAGTGCTAAAAGACACTAAGAATGAGTCTTTGAAGTTATACTGGGCTTCTGGTTCCTGACTTGCTCTTTCTGCTTCCTAGTCTATAATAATGTGAACAATTACTAACTCACACTCCTGTCACCATGAACAAAACTGCTCTTCCGTGTCTTCCTCACCCTCATAGACTAACATTCTATGAAAACTTGAAAGAAAATACAGCTCTTAAATTGTCAATGTTAGATATTTCAGAGTGACATAAAGCTACTAATACAATATGATGTAATTCATAAAATGTCATAAAATAATTATTATACCTAGCATGTATAGTAAATACTGTTATGGTTAGAGATAGGTGACAGATAGATGATAGATAATAGATGATAGATAGATAGATGGATAGATAGAAAGATAGATAGATGATAGATAGATAGTTGAGAAATTAGATCATGAAGAAAGTGCTTAGGAAGTCTAAGAGTTTCATCCAGCAATCTGAAGACTCACTTGAACCAATGGTAGGTTTATATTTCAGTCCTAGCTTGAGGTTGAAGACAGCAGAGGACCACTGTCATGAGGAGCAAACAGGCAGAGACACTAAATTCTCACTTAGCTTTTCTATTCAGAGCTTTAAAAAAATTACATGAGATCATCAATACCAGGGTAGGCATTTTTCTTTTTTATTAGATATTTGATTTATTTACATTTCAAATGGTATCCCCATTCTGCATTACCCCTCTGAAAATTACTATCCCCCCTCCCCCTGCTCCCTTCGTCCCGCGCCCCCCCCCCCCATTTTCCTGACTTGCATTCCTTTATTCTGGGGAAGCCTTCACAGCACACATGGTCTCTCCTCTCATTGATGTTTGAAATGGTCATCTTCTGCTACATATGTATCTGAAGCCATGGATCCCTCCATGTGTATTCTTTGGTTGGTAGATTAGTCCCCAGGAGCTCTGGGCATACTGGTTGATACATATTATTGTTCCTCCTGCAGGGCTGCAAACCTCTTCAGCTCCTTGAGTCCTTTCTCTAGTTGCTCCATGGGGGAGCCTATGCTCATTCTATTGGTTGGCTGTGAACCATGGGTATTTTGATCCACTTTCCAGTAAGGATTAAAGTATCTACATTTTGGTCTTCCTTCTTCTTGAGCTTCATGTGGTCTGTGAGTTGTATCTTGGGGATTCCAAGCTTTGGGCTAATATCCACTTATCAGCGAGTGCATACTGTGTATGTTCTTTTCTGATTGGGTTACCTCACTCAGGATGATATTTTCTAGCTCCATCCATTTGCCTTAGAATTTCATGAACTCATTGTTTTTAATAGCTGAATAGTATTCCATTGTGTAAATGTACCACATTTTCTGAATCCTTTCCTCTGTTGAGGGATATCTGGGTTCTTTCCAGCTTCTGGCTATTATAAATAAAACTGCAATGAACATAGTGGAGCATGTGTCCTTATTATACATTGGAGCATCTTTTGGGTATCAAAAGTAGATTGGGTGATTTTAATCAGTCTACTGATTAAAATATTATTTTTATAGAGAATCACCATCACAGAGACATCCTGATGATGGTTAATCAAATGCTTGGTTACCTGTGGCCCAATAAAATTAGCCACTACAGATAAAATGAAATGACTTCAAGTGCTTATCACAAGATTATCAAGTCCTCAGGGTTCACTGTCCCTTGGCCTCTTTGGGATATGAGTTCCTGTTCCCAAAAAACTCCCCACTTTCCTCATTCACACACTCCATTCCTTTTGTTTTTTGGGTTAATCCAGTTAAGTGAATTTGCACACAAAGGTCTTGTATCTGCATATAGCTGCACTAGAGTCAGGCATATTGAGACACTGTGTGTATTTCATCAGGTAAAAGCTACAGAATACAGCTCAATTCTTAAAATGTCCATTCATTTTGTACATTTTGCTCACTGACACACTCCCTTCTCTTCTAAAGACCCAGATTCCTATTTTTTTCAGTATGGATATCACTTAGCTATTTTTGTTTTTGTTTTGTTTTCAATAGAAGGATAGGGTCTCACTATTTAACCCCAATGACTTTGAAGTCACGATATCTCAGGCTTGTTTTGAACATTCAGGCCTCTTGCCTCAGCTCCCAACTGTCAGGATTTACAAGTTTGTAGCTCTTCTCTCCAGATTAGTTAATTTTTTTCTTTCTGCACTTTCTTCTAAATTGTGATTTTATAGATCTGCTTTCCTGACACAAAATGGTTCCCTGCTGTAAGGCTATTAAAATGGTAATTGCCTTACTTTGCTTTTCTTATCCAGGCAGTAGTAACATCCATTCCTTCAACTTAAAGAAGTAGCTACATAGAATCTGTTTAATGTAGAGTGTCCCCCTCCCTCCAAATGGTGAATGATGCATTATGATTACTTAAAGTAATGGTTATTGGGATGTTGTGTTGGGATTTTTTTATTTATGTGTGTGTGTGTGTGTGTGTGTGTGTGTGTATGTATGTTTATGTGTATGTTTGAGACATGGTTTCTTTGTATAGCCCTGGTTCTTCTGAAACTCACCCCATAGACCAGGCTGGCCTTGAACTCATAAATCCTCTGCTTCCCAAGTGGTAGGATTAAAGGCATGTGCCATCACTGCCTGACCGTGTGCTGGGAGTTTTAAATTTATTTTATTATTATTATTATTATTATTATTAATTTTTTTGCAATAGCAGAAACTCTTTAGAATAAGAAAGGAATCCATAAACTAAGAATGTCAGAAAGCATAGCTACCAAAAAGGCTATAAAGTAAACTAAAATATTGATGGATAAAATAAACCTCATGTTTGTTGAAGCCATTGTTTAAATCAATAAATTATCTTTCCTAAAGGAGTTGAGTACAACAAAGATAAAGTTAGGATGCCAAGATTTAGCATGGATGGGCAGTGGGACTTACAGAAAAGATGCCATTTAAGTATTTCGGAGGTTGGGGCATCTCAGCTAATGAAGCATTTCCATGTACTTGAAAATTTCCTGATGGACGTGGTCAATGGTGATGAAAGTTCCAGCAGTTTCACAGAGATGTCTCTGTATGTCAGAATTCAGTGCATCCCAAGCTAAACTCTTACCCTTTTCTCAGTTTTGCTTTTCCTCAAACATGCAGTGAATAACAATGACACTTCCCTAGTTGTTGAAGCTAAAAATCTGTGCATCATCTTTGTATTCCCACATGAAAACAAGTCAGTTATCAATTATATCATCCTCAGTAACTTTCTGATCTTTAACTAATCCATGCTTTCTTTTTTTACATTTAAGCAATCATTTCTTTTGTCTAAAGCAAAGCTTCTCTTTCTCTAATCACTCATGCATGCTTGACTAACTTGTACTCATTCTTAAATCCTCAGTGTAGACATTACTGTGTGCCAGGAAGTATTGCATGACAGCCTGCATCCAATAGAGCTCTCTCCCGGGGGGCATCCCAGAATATATCAGTGAAGCATTTGGGGTGGTCTTTTCTAATTGTGTGGCATTTTACTTATCACTCCCCATAGTTTATAAGCACTATGGGGATAGGATCTCTGTTTTTAAGTCTAACTATGCTTGTAGTGAATAATACAGAATAAATCACTGTGAGGTAAATATTTGGCAGGTCTTTGCAAAATGAATGAGTATACAGATTACTGGAATTTCAGAGCAAAGGTTCCAATAATGGTAAAAAAAGCTATGGTGTGAATATAAATCTGTGTGGCAAAATAGAACAAGAGCTTAAAGTCACCAGGACTGAGAAAGAGAAGTTGTCTAATTTATAGGTGTTTGGTGGAATTTTAGGGTAGAGAAATAGGTATGAAGTGAATATAAAAACCCCAAAGCTCAAACCAATGTCTTCAGTGAGCATGGCAAAGAAACCAGGAAGTCAACAGATCACTCATGGGAAAAGTTAGTCAGATTAATTAGTGTTAAAGAGGAAACAGATTTATATATTCATAAGATGTTGTAGGATATTTACTACACTGTGAATTCCAAGACTGTGTTATATACTGAAAAATATCTCTTTCTAGTTGTGGTGAGGCTCAGTCCTAGCACACTTGTTTAATCCAAGATAAAGAATCTTATTGTAAACAGGATTACATTAACTCAACCATAGGCCAAGATCTGGAGCAACTTCTGAGTTATTTGATTTCTTTCTTCAGAGACTTGAAGTTCTTGTCATATGGATCCTTAACTTGTTTAGTTAGAGTCACACCAAGGTATTTTATATTATTCATGACTATTGTGAAGGGAGTTACTTCTATAATTTCTTTCTCAGCCTGTTTATCCTTTGAGAAGAGGAAGGCCACTGATTTGTTTGAGTTAATTTTTTATGCAGTCACTTTGCTGAAGTTGTTTATCAGCTGTAGGAGTTCTTTGGTGGATTTCTGGGGGGGTCATTTAAGTATACTATCATATCATCTGAAAATAATGATATTTTGACTTCTTCCTTTCCAATTTGTATCATTTTTACTTCTTTTTGTGGTCTAATTGCTCTAGCTAGGACTTTGAGTACTATATTGAATAGATATGGAGAGAGTGGACAGCCTTGTCTAGTCCCTGGTTTCACTGGGATCAAGTTTCTCTCCATTTAGTTTGATGTTGGCTATTGGTTTTCTTTATATTGCTTTTACTATGTTTACTATGTCCTTGAATCCCTGATCTTTCAAAGTTTTATCATGAAGAAGATCTCAGAAGATGGAAAGATCTCCCATACTCATGGACTGGCAAGATTAATATAATAAAAATGGCCATCTTGCCAAAAACAATCTACAGATTCAGTGCAGTCCCCATCAAAATTCCAACTCAATTCTACATAGAACTAGAAAGAGCAATTTGCAAATTCATTTGGAATAACAAAAAAACCCATGGATAGCTAAAACTATTCTCAACAATAAAACAATTTCTGGCAGAATCACTATTCCTAACCTCAAGCTATACTACAGAACAATTGTGATAAAAACTACATGGTATTGGTACAGTAGTCATAGGCAAGTAGATCAAGAGAATAGAATTGAAGACCCAGAAATGGACCCAAACACCTATGGTCACTTGATCTTTGACAAAGGCGCTAAAACCATCCAGTGGAAAAAAGACAATATTTTCAATAAATAATGTTGGTTCAACTGTCAGCATATAGAAGAATGCAAACAGATCCATTCTTATCCCCTTATGCAAAGGTCAAGTACAAGTGGATCATGGGCCTTCACATAAAAGCAGAAACACTGAAAATAATAGAAAATAAAGCAGGGCACCTTCTAGCACATGGGCACAGGGCTCAAGTCCAAGTGGATCGAGAACCATCACATAAAACCAGACTGAAACTAATAGAAAAAAAAAAACTGGGGAAGAGCCTTGAGCACATGGGCACAGGGGAACATTTCCTGAACAGAACACCAATAGCTTAATCTCTAAGATCAAGAATTGACAAATGGGACCTTATAAAATTGCATAGTTTCTGTAAAGCAAAGGACACCATCAATAGGACAAAATGGCACCTATCAAATTGGGAAAAGATCTTTACCAACCCTACATTCAACAGAGGGCTAATATCCAATATATACAAAGAACTCAAAAAGTTAGACTCCAGAGAGCCAAATTAACCTATTAAAACTGGGGTGCAGAGCTAAACAAAGAATTTTCAAATGAAATTATCAAAAATTGAAAATTAAATGAGAAATATCAAATGGCTGAGAAGCACCTAAAGAAATGTTCAACATCCTTAGTCATCAGTGAAATGCAAATCAAAACAACCCTGAGATTTCACTTCACATCAGTCAGAA
Organism: Apodemus sylvaticus; assembly: GCF_947179515.1. NCBI lineage: Eukaryota > Metazoa > Chordata > Mammalia > Rodentia > Muridae > Apodemus > Apodemus sylvaticus. The sequence continues at coordinate 26,695,465 of NC_067472.1, read as the reverse complement.
TGGCTAAGATCAAACACTCAGGAGACAGCAGGTACTGGTGAGAATGTGGAGAAAGAGGAACACTCCTCCACTGCTGGTGGGATTGCAAGCTGGTACAACCACCGTGGAAATCAGTCTGGCGGTTCCTCAGAAAACTGGGCATATACCCAGAGGATTCCTCAAGAATCCTCAAGAACTCAAGAAGTTAGACTCCAGAGAATCAAATAACCCAATAAAAAATGGAGTTCAGAACTAAACAAAGAATTCCAAACTGGGGAATGCAAATGGCTGAAGGAAATGTTCAATATCTTTAGTCATTAGGGAAATACAAATCAAAACAACTTTGAGATTCCACCTCATACCAGTCAGAATGGCTAAGATCAAAAACTCAGGTGACAGCAAGTGCTGGAAAGGATATGGAGAAAGAGGGACACTCCTCCATTGCTGGTGAGATTGCAAGCTCATAAAGCCACTCTGGAAATCAGTTTGGTGGTATATCAGAAAACTGGACATAGTATTACCAGAGGACCCAGCTATACCACTCCTGGGCATATACTGAGAAGATGCTCCGACACGTAATAAGGACACATGCTGCATTATGTTCATAGCAGCCATATTTATAATAGTCAGAAGCTGGAAAGAACCCATATGTTCCTCAACAGACAGGTGTATACAGAAAATGTGGTACATTTACACAATGGCGTACTACTCAACTATTAAAAACAATGAATTCAGCCGGGCGGTGGTGGCACATGCCTGTAATCCCAGCATTCTGGGAGGCAGAGGCAGGTGGATTTCTGAGTTCGAGGCCAGTCTGGTCTACAGAGTGAGCTCTAGGACAGCCAGGACTATACAGAGAAACCCTGTCTCAGAAAAAAAATACAAACAAAAACAAAAACAAAAAAAAATGAACTCATAAAATTCCTAGGCAAATGGAACTAGAAAATATCATCCTGAGTAAGGCAACCCAATCCCAAAAGAACATACATGGTAAGCACTCACTGATAAGTGGATATTAGCCCAGAAACTTGGAATACCCAAGATACAATTCGCAGATCACATGAAGCTCAAGAAGGAAAACCAACCTGTGGATACTTTGGTCCTTCTTAGAAGGGGGAATAAAATACCCATGGGAGGAGATACAGAGACAAGTGTGGAACAGAGACTGAAAGAAAGACCATCCAGAGACTGCCCCACCTGGGGTTTCATCCCATATACAGTCACCAAACCCAGACACTTGTGGATGTCAAAAAGCACTTGCTGACAGGAACCTTTCATAGCAGTCTCCTGAGAGGCTCCGCCAGTACCTGACAAATACAGAGGTCAGTGTTCTCAGCCAACCATTGGACTGAGCCCAAGGTCCCCAATGGAAGAGCTAGAGAAAGGACCCGAGGAGCTGAAGGAGCTTACAGCCCCTTAGGAGGAACAACAATATGAAATAAACAGTACCCCTAGAGCTCCTAGGGACTAAACTATAAACCAATGAGGGACCCATGGCTCCAGCTGCATATGTAGCAGAGGATGGCCTTGTTGGACATTGAAGGGAGTAGAGGCCCCTAGTCCTAAGAAGGCTCGATGCCTCAGTATAGGGGAATACCAGGACAGGGAAGAGGGAGTGGGTGAGTTGGTGAGCAGGGGAAGGGGCGGGGATGGGATAGGGAGTTTTTGGAGGGGAAACCAGAAAAGGGGATAACATTTGAACTATAAATAAATATTTGAACTATAAATAAAGAAAATGTCCATTTTTTTATAAAAGAGCTGGAGCAAGCAACCAGTTGACAGGGAAAAAATCATAGGAAAGTAAAATGTAGTCAGGAGAGTGGATAGAAAGACACACAGGAAAGAGAAGGGAAGAGCATTCAGTTTGAGTGGCTTTGAAGATGGTGTGGGAAAGGAAGACTTCCTTTTGGAATGTTGGGTGTTGAGGAAAGACAGCTGGTTACTTTCTTTGCCTCTCTGAGCTAGCAGGTTTCCAACCCAGCATCTGGCTCCTCAGTCTTCATTGGTAAATCGAATGATTCAGATTTTGTTAAAAATCACAGTAAGTTCTACATAGGGAACTAAGATTGTTCTAACATCTTGGTCATAATTACTCTTTTGCCTAGTAGATGAACCAAACCTCATGCTATAAACACATTATCACGAAGATCATCATCAAAGAATCTTCACTGGCCATCGATACCAGAACTGGTTCTTAATGGTTTCTCACACATTAACAGATTTACAAAAGCCCGGGACATCCCTGTCCTCTCTGAGGTATGCTCCCTCTCACCCTTGTATGATAGTCTTCTCCGTAAGTTCCTAACACATTGTCCTGTGTCCAGTCTTGCACTGCTGTGACTCCTTCACGTTCTCTCGTGTGTCTTCAGCAGCCAGCTCTTATCATTGACACTGGGCTTTTCTCAACCAATTTTATGGCAGAAATGTTCCATTTTGTACATGAGTTTTTCAGATTTTCTTAAAGCCCCACCTCTAGCATTTATTTATTTTCATGACTATCAACTTTTACGTTGGTGAGAATGCCCAGTGCACATTTTCCATTATTTCCTTAAAGTCTTTTATGCTTAAATTCAGATTTAATCCCTCAACCCCCTTTACCCAGGCTACCAGTCTGTGCTGTTTAACATAATCTTGATGCCTACGAGGCCAAGTGTCTTCTCTCCAGAGAGCAGTAAATCCTATATTTCTGATTTTGTCTTTTGAAGTATCACCTGTTATTGGCTTACTCCTTTTCTTTTCATGCATACAATACAGCTCAGTCACTCATTGTGGTTCCCAATGAATGATGTAGTCCAAAGGATTTGCATTATAACACATGGGCTTGGAGTCAATCCAAGTGGAATCAATAACTAGCTTTCCTACCAGGCAGTGTCCTGCTGGAGAGGACGCCTCCCTTTAGTCTGTTGCAACAGTCTTTACATTATGGTTCTGTCAGTCTCTGCTGGGAGGTTCCTTTTTCTTTACTTTTTAGTCTATGGCTGTCAGAAGATGCCCAGTGGACGGACAGGCCCATGGTTGGAAGACGATGCCCAGTGGAGAAGCCCAAAACCTTTATCTCTTTTCTTCTGTCATTCTCAGGTTCACCTCCATTTTCCTTCTAACACACTTTCCATATTTTAGTACTTTTTACTGGTTGGCTTTTTTAAGTTCTTGCTTGTGGCAGGGAACTGATTATGTCCCTCTTCAGACAGAGCCTTTCTCAGTGAGACATAGACTTCTTCAGAAAGACTAGAAAGATGTGGAGCAGGACTTGGGTTCTAGATTCCTACCCATCCCCCATGTGCTGCCACTCCAAGGTTTGAGCAGAGTCCACCTGCACTTCTCATTTGACTTGTTCTATCGAATCTAATCATATTCGTGGGAGATGCCCTTTTCTTATAACTCATGCAGTCACTCTTACTTTCTTACTTTTTTCTTATTTGTTTCTTGTTATTGTTGTTTTTAATTTAGTTTGAGACTTGCTTAGTAAACCATCATGAATAAAATGGCATCATTTAAATAAGTGTTATGTGGATACCTTATAGAGCATTGATAACTGACATTATTTAAATTAGTGATATTCTATAGAACAGTGGATTTTCATCTGAGAAAGTTATCATTTTTGACCTACAGGGCAGCTTCAGTGGAAAGCATGAGCAAAGAAAAGGAAAAGAAATTAGCTGAGTTTCCCCACAGAACTGATAGGCAATAGATGTCACAGGTAGAACACATTGACATCTGAGCAGAGTCTCCTCACACAATCAGAACAAAGACAGTGGTAAAAGAAACTGGCCTGCAGCCTCTTTCTGCTGTGGGCATTTCGGAAAGGCTCCAGCTGAAAAGACAATATAGAAATCATGGTTTTCTTTGTGCAGAAAGTTTTTACTTTGGTACTAAGATACTGCAATTCTGACTTTGCTCTTTGTCAAGGCACAGAGTTACACATAATTCTAAAGCCACTTTAAGCCATCTTGCTGCCTTAGAAACGGTTCTACAATAAACAATGAACAGGAGTCCCAGGTTTCTGGACTGCTTTGTTGCTTCCCTGTGGTTTGAGGTACAGGAAATGTCAGAGGGCAGCTTCTCTACCTCTAGATTAATTCCCATAGAGCATCCAGCAAGCCTGTGAGTACCAGATCCCGGAGTCAAGAAGTAGGCACCTGCTGGCTACTTACATTGTCTCTTTTCTTTCTCTGTGCTTTTTATAACCCACCAGGTAGGTAAGGAAACGACTTTTGACTATTTAACCAGTCAAGAAATAATACAAAGCATACTTGTTTGTCTGACCAGTAGTCTGACAAAACATACTAGAGATCAAACATCTTATGACAGCCAGCATATCATCTGATACAATATACCCTGCCTCTAGCTAGCCTCTGTTCCTGGCTAGAAATCTTATTATTCTGTTCAAAAAGAAGCAACTACATTTAACAAATTCTAAGCATGTAGTTTGTCTTCAGTCACTGAACTGATGCATTATCTAATCTGTACACACAGAGGTCTGGCTTCATTGTGTTCTGCTAGAATCGCATTCCAGGGCTTCATGGTCGATATTATGCAATGTTACTTTGCCAGTTTGAGCTCTGCCAATTTTTTGGGAGAAAGCTTAATTATGCAAATGCATCTGATAATAGATTATTCATTTTAGTCGTGCATAACTATTTATTTTTTGTGCATGGCCCTAGTGACTTTGACAAACTCAGTAGCAGTTAATTTCCCATCCACCAAGGAGACATGGGAGAGGACACAACTGTAAGGCAGGTAGGTGACTGCTCTGGGGTGCATCAAGCTGCTTCACAGGAAGTCATATTGTTGCAAGTCCAACTATTTCTAGGGCACATGCCAGCTGTCATTGCCTATCAGCTGTTTTCAGACTCAGATACCATTTCCTGGGGTGAAGGAATCATGGCATGGAATGCAGATAGGAAAAGCATTTGCTAGAAATGGTTGTTTGGAGGTAGATAGGACACACACTTGCTTACTTATTTCCTCTGAATTTTCAAGTGTAATATTTTCCTATTTGCACTACTTCTTCCTTGAGGGATAATAAAAAGATGCCTGTAAGGAAAACCATACACAAGCAGAAAGAGATATTCTTACATGTTTTATTCTTCTCTTGATATACTTAATGAAAATGATGCTATCAAAGATATGGGAAGGTACCAGCCTCAGCATTTTCCGCTTGTCTCAATGTGCAGAGTTCTCACTCTTAGTGTGAGTTTGAAAATTCTATCTAGGTTGTGTGATGTAAACCCATGCCAGAAAATGTGGTGAGGTAGAGCAGGTCCAGACCCAGAGACTCAGTGCTCACACACTTGAGGCTTAGGCTCAGCTCCCTGCCAGACTCCTGACTAGGAACATAAGCCATGTTTCTCATGGGAAAAGAAATGTGTCTTATGGCCACATAGGCTCAAAGCAGAGTTCTCCATGATAATAAGGAACCTAGAGGCCCAAAGGGCTTAGCCAATAAACTCCCTTTCCCAGAACTTTCTCTCTGTAAAAGGTATTTAATCTCAGGCCCACACTAAGAAGTGGGGTATGGTTTTCTGCATATATTTTCCACCATGACAATAAATTAGAACCATGAATTGTCTCTTTCATCAAGATCCACTGTCAGAAACTTGAGAAAGACCTGTGTCTACAGAACTTCATCTTTATTATCTTGTAGAAGGCTCTCTGTGCTCCCAGCCAAGACCACCACCAAGCCTACCTTTGCTAAGCTGTTCTCACTCTGGACTAATACTGTTCTTACCATGTCACATGTTTCTTCTCACAAGTATTTCCTGAATATTTTCACCACAATTTAATTATGTATCTTCAGCATGTCTTTTTATGGAATCAATATTACTTACTGTGACTTATTTGACTTTGTGGGATTCTTCACTTAAATCACCACACCCAATCTACATAGGTGAAGACAGTGTCTTTGCTTTACATGGACAGATAGTGTATACTTAATCCATGCTTGAGATGGTAGCCGTAGAATAACTATTTGCTGAATAAGGTAGTGAATGAAAAAGAAGTTGCAGTGGGATGTCAGGCACTGCATTGGCCCTACCTATCTCACTGAAAATCGAAAAGGACTCATTCTATCACAGCAATATACATTGACCTCTAGTTAAAGAACACAAAGAACAGTTAAAAAACTTTTTCCTAGTGTAGACTGGTGTCAAACTTATCAGCAAATAATGTGAACAGTGAGCAGCTACTCTGATTACTCACTCCTTTTCGTCATTGATGTGAACAGGGTTTTTGAGGTCAGTCTATCATTGCCACTCTTTCTACCCCCAGGGTGTTTGGCAGTATCTTTCTCTAAGGCAAAGGGAAGAGAGAGAATGGGGGGAGGGGGTTAGAAGCCCTGTGAGTACTTACAGAAATGACTATACCCAACACTGTGACTAGTTGCCAGGAGACAGATTAACTTTATTTGGGGGTGATTCAAGGCTTATATAGTTTTGGGGAAGGGGATCAGAATATCCAGGAAGGGCAAATTTCATTGGCTGAACGTGTAAGGTTCTGAGATGCCTCATTAGCATGTGGAAGCATTCCAAGAATATCAGGTGCTATCTGATGGGGTTCCTATCAGGAGAAAGGAAATTGAACCTGTATTCTAACTAAGGCTATGCAACATTGTACAGGTGAGTTGTATGAGGTTTTTGAACTCTGCTGACAAGGTCAGTGAATGGGGGAACTCTGCCAGTGAAGGGAGCCCTCCATTTTGCATTGAGCTAAGAAGGCTATCCGGAAAATGGTAGACCTCAACCTTAATCGGCAGGGCAGCATATCAAAGCTGCTTCCTTAAAAAATTTTTTTTTCAAATGTGATTATTGATCGAGGAATTTAGATTTTGGAACCTTTCACAGATATTTTGTCTACCTTCTGAGGAAGAATTGGATGCTAAACCATTCTAAGCTAGTAGGACGTCAGAGCTCCAAAATCTCTGCTCCAGCGTGTCTTCATTTCTTGGTCTTCCCTGGTATTCAGTCCAATTTAGTGATATTAGAGCACACACACACACACACACACACACACTTGCTTACTACTGAATTCGATCTGGCAAAGTTAATGATTTAAGTGTTTTGTTTATTTGTTTGGGAGAATCACTAAACATTGGGGTATGTCCTCAGTTTTCCTGTTGGTATAGGTAGTCTGATTCCTAAAATTCAGAGTGCTAATGAATATCATTTATTACTGGGCCAACATTGTAAAACATATTTTGTCTACACTTCTGATGTTAGTGATTAAGAACTAGAAGGTACAAAAATATTGCAGACCAGTAAGAAAATTATGCTTGGCAAGAACCTTGATCCCAGCAAAAGTTGTCCTATATTTTCTACCCTTTGGCTCTTACCTCAGCTACACTTATAACAACCTGAAGTGGATACAGCTTTGCTACATCAAGAAAAGTCTAAGTTTGCCTAAGGCTCATTGAGAGAGGCTAATGGCATGCATCTGGTCTTACAGAATAAGGATATTTTAGAATATCTTGTGCCTTTCAATTTGAGTAAGTTTATCGAAACAATGGTCCCCAAAGAAATAGAACTTTCTCCAGAAATCTCAACCCAGCAGGGGGAAAAAGTGCCAGCTGGAGGGGAAACTTGTATTCCTAGAAGAGATTTCACACAATTACAGCGACTTCTTGGCCCACCTTACAAGACTGACCCAGACAATGATTGGTCAGTGGTAGGCAGGACAGTATCCTGACTGGCCTAGTTTACATGTGCATTTCCTTGGCTATTTATTTACAGCTCAAATGCAGTTTCCTCCCCCTTCTATCCTCCCACCCCTCTCCCACATACTCCCCCATCTACCTTTCCTCTGTTTCTCTTCAGAAAATGGAAGACTGCCCATGGATATCAAACAGCCATGGCATATGAAGTTGCAGTCACATAGTGGAACTTTCTTGGTCCTGCCAACCCAGAGGCTGTCAATAAAATTTAAAGCTTAGGCCTTTTGCTTTGCTTGGGCAGTCTCCCAGCTAGTTCACTTAACCTTTCTCTGCTCCACTGTCGTCTGCAACTTTCCTCAGTGTCCACTATTGATTCTCCCGCATCTGTTTTCTTCTCCCTGTGTCATTCCTCTCTGTCCAGGAGTACTGCCCCTCCTTCTTGTCCAAACTCTTGCCATCAGTTCTTTATTACAGTAAATCAATCGAGAGACAACCTCTGATACAATTCTAGATTGCCTTTAGGTGAGCAAGGACAAATATCTACAAAATGGAAGACCTGGTGGTGGGCCATAGAAATGACAATACCAGAATTGTGTCAACGGTTCCTTGCTGGTACAGAATTAATGACTAAAAACATAGAGACATGCTTTTATACAATGTGAAGAAAAGTTACGCCAACACAGTGAAATTAGGCACCTCCTCTTCTATTAAGTCTAGATAAGGCAACCCAGTAGGAAGAAAGGATCCCAATGACATGCAGCCAAGTCAGAAACAACTCCCGCTCCCACTGTTATGACCATGGTATGCAATTAAAACATATGTTGTGAACCTCGGTCAGTCCTGTGCAGGCTACATTGTTGGTAGTTCAGATTCTGTGAGACAGTTTGGGCCCAGGTTAGTTGATTCTGTAACTTTTCTTGTGGTGTCCTTGACCCCTCTGTTATCTATAAGCCTTCCTTCTCTTCTGTAGGATTGCCCAAGATCCTCCTGATGTTTGTCTGTGGGTCTCTGCATCTGTTTCTATCAGTTTATGGGTGAAGCCTCTCTGATGACAATTGGACTAGGCACCAATCTATGAACATATCAGAATATCATTAGGAATCATTTCATTATTTTGTTTCCATTCCTATTTGGCCCTGGTCTCTGGGTTATCCAGCCTTTGGGTCCCCCTGGCCTTCCAGACAGTGTCAGGATGAGATCCCTCTCCATGGGTCTCAACCACACATTCGTTGTTGATTCCCACCATTTCCTTCTTTCTTTTTTTTCTTTCTTTCTTTCTTTTAATTTATTGATATATTTATTTACATTTCAAATGATTTCCCCTTTTCTGGACCCCAACTCCCCGACAGTCCCATCAGTCCCCTTCCCTCCCCCTGTTTTTCCACCCAACCCTTCCCACTTCCCTGTTCTGATTTTGCTCTATACTGCTTCACTGAGTCTTTCCAGAACAAGGGGCCACTCCTCCGTTCTTCTTGTACCTCATTTGATGTGTGCATTATGTTTTGGGTATTCCAGTTTTCTAGGTTAATATCCACTTATTTTGAGTCTGGGTTACCTCACCTAGTATGATGTTCTCCAGCTCCATCCATTTGCCTAAGAATTTCATGAATTCATTGTTTCTAATGGCTGAATAGTACTCCATTGTGTATATATACCACATTTTTTTGCATCCACTCTTCTGTTGAGGGATACCTGGGTTCTTTCCAACTTCTGGCAATTATAAATAGGGCTGCTATGAACATAGTGGAACATGTATCCTTATTACATGCTGGGGAATCTTTTGGGTATATGCCCCAGGAGTGGTATAGCAGGATCTTCTGGAAGTGAGGTGCCCAGTTTTCTGAGGAACCGCCAGACTGCTTTCCAGAGTGGTTGTACCAATTTGCAATCCCACCAGCAGTGGAGGAGTGTTCCTCTTTCTCCACATCCTAGCCAACACCTGCTGTCTCCTGAATTTTTAATCTTAGCCATTCTGACTGCTGTAAGGTGAAATCTCAGGGTTGTTTTGATTTGCATTTCCCTGATGACTAGTGAAGTTGAGCATTTTTTAAGATGTTTCTTCGCCATCCGAAGTTCTTCAGGTGAGAATTCTTTAACTTTGTACCCCATTTTTTAATAGGGTTGTTTGGTTTTCTGGAGTCTAACTTCTTGAGTTCTTTATATATATTGGATATTAGCCCTCTATCTGATGTAGGATTGGTGAAGATCTTTTCCCAATTTGTTGGTTGCCGATTTGTCCTTTTGATGGTGTCCTTTGCCTAACAGAAACTTTGTAATTTTATGAGGTCCCATTTGTCAATTCTTGATTTTAGAGCATATGCTATTGGTGTTCTGTTCAGAAACTTTCTCCCTGTACCGATGTCCTCAAGGGTCTTCCCCAGTTTCTTTTCTATTAGTGATTCCTACCATTTCTGTGCTACCTTTACCCCAGAATATTTTGTAGACAGGGCAAATTTTAGGTTATAGGTTTTGTTGCTGGGTTGATGTCCCAATCTCTCCAATGGAAGGCTTGTCTAGTTACAAGAAATAGTCAGAGCAGGCTGCTTATTTCCCATTGCTCATGTCTTAGCTAGTGTCACCCTCTCTAAGTGTTTCCATTCCCCTAGGCTTCTAGCTTGTCCCAGGGATGCCTTCGATTCCAGTTGTCTCTCCCAGTATTCTTTTCCTCTATCCTCCCCAACCTGATAATTCCTGTTCCCATCCCCACTACCCCATGCAGCCCCCTCCCCTCATCCACCCACAATGACTATCCCATTTCCCCTTCACAGTGAGATTAAAGCATCCTCCTGCCCTGTGAGCCCTCATCTTTGTGTCTGTGTATTGTAGCATGATGAGTAATGAGTAATACCCTACTGTATAAACGTACCACATGGACTCTGAGTGGACTCTGGGAAAGCAGGTAGAATTGTGAGCCAGAATATGGAACACAGGGTATGAGATAGAGTTTGGGCCTGTTCCTTTGTTTAAATTTTAATTTTATTTCAGACTTAACAGACTTACTGGCTCTCCTTTCCCTTCTTTCCTATGTGACCACATGGAATACATCTCCTTCGCTTAGTTTTCCACTATTAAGTGGGATCTATTAATTTACCTTACTGAGGATGAGTGGCAGAACCTAGATTGGGACACAGATTATGACCGCCCTCCCCAGTTCATTATCAGTGTGTATGCTCAAGTATCAAGAGTAAAGAAAATAGGTTTGTCCAATAGCTTTATGAACCACAGAGGCACATTCTCGGCCTTCTGGTTCAGCAACATGTGGAATATGGTGGAAACCAGAGGTAACTGATTTTACTTGTGCTTTCTGTGTTTTCCAAATGGGAGCTTTAGTGCAGATATTATGTACTCTCCCATATTTTATATTTCTCACATAAGGACAATTAAACTTATGACTTGGAAAGATACAATAAAACTTGGGATTGGATACAAAAATCATTTGGCTCAGCCAGTCTGTTTGGAAATGGGTGTATGTGTTTCTTCTTGTATAATGGTTCTGGCATTGATAAATACAGAGCTAGTATCAGGACAGGGTCCTTTGAATCAGCTGGGAAGTCAAGGATGGAATACAGTAGCCATGAGCTGTAGAGCTTACATATCCTCTTCTGTTGGTTATATGCTGTTTCCTTCCACCCATTAACCACTCTCCACAACCACCATGCTGGCTATGGGAATGACTTGTGATAACTCAGATTGTTTTCTGGAAATTTCTGGGAAAAAAAGACAGCAGGGAAGATGAGTTTAAGTCAGCCAAGATTAGAGGCAAAGGAAGATGGGGATTAAGCTTTTTCGGATTTAATTTGCCATCTAAATGGTTCCATAAACCTAGACTCTGCAGTTACTCGTTCAATCCCAATTGTACCCAGTATTGTATCTACCTTTTTGGCTTGCTAAATTCGCTTCTGTCTTTAGCTTGGATTTTTATTTCATTCAACTAAAAGTTGCTTACCACTTCAGAAGTCATGCACTGACCACATTTAGCCTATTTTGTTCCCTTCCTGCCACTGGCCATAGCATAGATCCTCATTTGATAGCATTAACTGTTCTCTGAAATTAACTATGTGTCTGACTTTATGTGTTTGTTGTTTATTTGATTCTTTTATTCACCATTCTGCTAAAATGTAAGCTCCAAGGTTTGTGTTTGAATCACTAATTTCCCAAACCCTGGAAGATAAATCTGCATATAGCAGCTCTTTTTAAAAATAAATACCCACTTATGGACTCACCTCACTCACTTGGGTATGTGTACTAAGGAATGCCCAAATTAAAGGGTCCTTGTAAGCTGACCTGAGGCTACTTACCTGTGATGGTTCTCCAAGTAGTGTCCTCACTTCTCTAATGTCATAACTTTCTCCTTTTCCCTCTTTCAATTGTATTCCTCCAGTCCAATTTCTAGAATGGCATGATTGCTGGAACATTTAGATTCACAAAGCTCATTGTATAAGCCCCTGTATTTTAAAATTGGGAGCCTTAAGTTGATAAAGGAATTTGGATTTACTTATGATCTCACCATTTTAGGAGGAGAAAGGCTCCTAGTTTCTCCCCTTTTCTATAAGACTGGTACAACTTTACAAAAAAAGATGAAGAAAAGGCTAAGAATATACAGATGTTGGAATCAACTTTCAGAAACACAGGGAATCATTTCCTGGGTTTCAGAATATCTATTCTCCTGTTGGGGTAGTGACAGTTTTCTTCTGTTTATTTTTACACCTCAATCTTGAGATACTTGCGTGATTTGCTAGACACATAAAAATTACTGAAACCACTATTATAAGCAGAATACAATCAATGTTTTAGAAACTATTCAGTATCTTTAGATACTATTCGGGTATCTTTGATATCTTTCTTGGGGTGGTTCAGTGGCTAAAGATCCTGGCAAGCAAGTGTGAAGACTGAAGTTTCAATCATTAGGACTCAGGGAAATGACAGTTAGGAACTGCTGACCACCTGGAATTCTGGTCATAGAAGACAAAAGCAGGGGATTATCCAGCAAAAGCTGGCTAGCAAGACTAGATATTGTAGGGAGTTTGATAAAGAGATCGTGCCTCAAATGAAATACTTCTTCATGTGCATGTCGCAAACTAGTATACATACTATGCAATGCACATATGCACACATGCATGCAAGCATCTATATATACACTTGGGCACTACACACAAAACAGAAAAGGAAAAGAAACAATATAACCTCTTGCTTTCATTACTTTTTAGGGAGAGGGAACAAGTGACAAAATTTTTGTTATTAGCTTAGAACTAGAGTCTTGCTAGCTCAAAGTGTCAATTCTCCTGCTTAGCCTTACAAGTACTAGGATTACAGAAATGTCAGCAAACACTCCAAGAATGATTTCATTTGGTTTTGACAACTTCCTTGGTACTAAGAAAGTTTCTACAAAGACACATCTCATTAATCATCCTGTGGTTTGGTTTAATTTGTTTTATCCCTCATTGTCAGGAAGAACTCTGTTCTGATTGGTCTAGTGTGTTCCCACATCAGGGAGGAAATTATAGATGACTAGCAATCAATTCTAATAAAAACCCATTTTCTTCCTGGTCTAAGTAACTGAAGACTAGGCTAAAGAACAGGCTCTAGAGGCTTGGGAGATGGTTCAGCAATTAAGAGGATTTACTGCTCTTCTAGAAGACCCTATCCAGTTTCCAGCACCTGTGATCGGGGGATCACATGATTGCATCTAATTTGCTGAGATCTGATGCCATCTTAGGTATCCCAAAGGCACCTTCACTCATGTGCCCATACCTGTTCCCAAAACACACACATGTATGCCTAATTAAAAACTCTCAAATTAAATCTTGAAAAAAGTAGCAGACTCTGCGTAAACTTAGGCTAAGTCTAATTTTGTTTTCTGAGTAATGCCCTAGAATATCCAGAATTATTTATTTGCTGCTCAGGTTATCTGCATAATAACAACAGGCAGAAGTTACAAAGTTTTATAAGAAAAACACGGAACACAGCCAATAAATGCAAATATTTTTTATACTGGTTTGACCAAAATTACTTGCTACAGTCATTTTGTATGGACTTGTTTATTATTGTTTAGTGATGGATCAAGACTGTGTGGACAATGACTTAGAAGAGCCATGGTTAGAATTCTGCAAAATAGTCTGACAATTGATAGCAGTCCGAGTTAACTCAATTGAACACAGCACAACAATTATGATTGATAACACCATGTCAGGTCTATTGAGATATACTAATGCTTTCTCACAAATGCATTTAAATTTTGGGCTCAATTTTTAAAAATGACAAAATTTGTCAACAATTGGTTATATTTATATATGCATATATGCTTAAGTCTGTCTTTTAAGTACAAATGAAGAATTCTCTAAATAAATATAGACTGTACATGATACATGTACCCTTATGACAAATGTGCATATTTTCAATTATTAGGATGTACTATTTGGGGTGCACAGTATTTGGGCACATCTTTGAACAGTCATGGTACAATTAAGAACATACAAACCTGAAAAGTTATAGAAACCTGGAGGACACTGTCTTGGTAAAGCCCTACATTTTAGAAGGCTTACCTACTTGGAGAACATAAATATATATAATATATGAAGAATTTTGAAAAAATCAATACTGCAAGTATACAAATGTGACACACACACATACCACAATCTACTTTTTTGCACTATCTACTTTTGATGTGAAATTATAATTTTGTATTTGTTAAGATAACAAGCCTATAATGTTGCCACACAAAAATTTTTTGACCTGTTAGAATTAGATGGGGCAGTACTACTGACCATAATTAGACTTTATGTCCAAATGTTTCTTGTATTTTCAATAACAAACTGTTTATTCAGTCAAAGCAAATATATGAAGGTCAAGTTTTAAGTAGCAGAACTGGTCAAATGGCAGGTTTTTCATTTGAATAATATTGATTCAAGATAACAAAGATAAACAAGATAACAAGGTAAAAATATTCTATTTTACATACTGAAAATCTAGTTATATTATATGAGAAGAGCGCTTATTGATTACCTTATAAGTATTAAATTTATATACTCTAACTCTGTATGCGTTTATACACTATTTAGATAAGATTCCAACATAGAGCTTGACACATGTATGATCATAGATACATAGAGTATTTGTCCTAGTGTTTGTATTGCTGTGAAGAGACACCACAACCAAGACAACTCCGAGGGAAAGGCTTGAAGACGATTAGGAGGAGGACGACCTCATAAGAAGTCCAGCAGTCTCAACTAGCCTGGATGGACTCTGAGATAATTCAAATACTGAACCACCAACCAGACATCATACACTATGTAGTCTTAGGCCCCTGCCATATACACAGCAGAGGACTGCCTGGCCTGGCCTCAGTAAGAGAAAAATGTGCCTAACCTTGGAGAGAGGAGAGACTTGAGGCCCTAGGGGGTGGTGAGGCCTGGCAGGGTGGGGTGGTAGGGTAGGATATGAGGGGGTTGAGGGGTGGGGACATCTTGGAGACAGGGGGAAGAAGGAATGGGATGAGGCACTGTGAGAGACAGACTGGGAGAGGGATAGTGACTGGACTGTAAAAAATAGAAGTAATAAAAAATAAATTAATAAGAGGACAACATTTAGTTGGGGCTGGATTACAGGTTGAAAGGTTCAGTCCACTATCATCAAAGCAGGAAACATGGCAGCATCCAGGCAGGCATGGCATGGAGGAGCTGAGAGTTCTACATCCTGTTCCAAAGGTAAACAGGAGAAGACTGTCTCCCATGTGGCTAGGAGGAGGGTCTCAAAGCCCACCCCCACCATGACACACTTCCTCCATCAAGGCCACACATCCTAATAGTGCCACTCACTGGGCTAAGCATATTCAAATCACCACAGTATTAAATGGCTAGAAGTATTCTAAAATAATAATAGTTTATAAGATGGTTGTTAAAGGCTTTAGCATAAGGAATTAAGTAAATGTATCTTGACTTTTTCAAGACTAGGTTTTCTTTCTTATTTAATTAAAATCTAATTTCATTATTTTCCTCATGCTCTTTGATTCTTTCAACCTCTCCTATGTTCCTCTTCAACTTCCTTTTAAATTCATGGTTTCTTTAATCTTGTGTGTGTGTGTGTGTGTGTGTGTGTGTGTGTGTGTATAAATGCAACCTACTAAGTCTCTTTAGGGTTGCACACATACCTGTATGCATATATATGCAAATACATATGTGTGTGTGTACATGTACATGTACACCATATGCACATACACATATATAGGCTGACCTCTTAGGATTAGGTGGCTTATTTAAGGGCTTGCTATGGGTGAAGACTAATTTTCCCTCTCTTGGCAGTCTTATTTACCTGTACTCCATCCATGTTAGTATGTCAGTTGGTGTCCTTGTTCAGGTTTCAGCCATATTGTGGTGACTTCAGGAATGTAGCTTCCCTAAGACTAGTTTTTTGAAGTAGTCGAAAGTTTGACAAAATCAGCAGAAACATAAGAAATTGCCTTAATAAAACATAAAATCTTTTTCTGCAAGCAAATTCATTTTGCAAATATTACTTAGAGCAGTATTTTAAGGAAGCTTTTTTTGCTTCTAGTTTTATATGAGGACATTAAAATTTGACCTTAGGGAATAATTTAGATAAATTCATATTTTCAAGTTATCTTGTATAATATTTTAAATACTTACCACCTAGTGATTTGTGTATAACACAGGAGTGATAGCCTATTTAACAAAGCTATAAAATGCCCATTAAAAGATTCAAATCTAAACAAAAATTTTAATGAGCCCTGGTTCTGTTAAAAGCCTGACAAAAATAATAGGAAACATAAGACATTAGCTATTTTAAAACTAATATTTTATAAATTTCACTAAATGTAGTTCAATATTCTATTAAAGTCTAATTGGTTTGGATAAAAGATACTTTATAAATGATATTTGCTTATGAGTGATCTGATATCATAGAAATCTTTTTTTTACTATATTCACTTTTATAAGCATCATGTAATACATGACACATACAAATATTGTATATCATTATCAGAAACTACACCAAAACATCTCAGCAACATGTGAGCTGAATAAGAACACCAATGTACATGCAGATGGGGAAGGGCCCATGAGGCCTCAGCCCTACAGAGAACTATAAGTATCTGAGGAAAACTGAGAGCAGGAGACATGATCCTCTCCAGGCAATACCACACCAATTGGTTGTCTGATGCCAAGTGCTCAGTCCTGAAAACATATGTGAGAGTAATATTCTATATGGACCGCATAGGCTATATATAAGTGCATGTGTGTGTGTGTGTGTGTGTGTATGTACATATATATGTATATGCATATAATAACAACTAGTGAGAAAAGAGGCCATGAATTTGTAAGAGAGTGGGGAATTGTATGTGGAGAGGTTTGAAGAGAGGATAGGGGTAAGAGAAATGTTTTAATTGTATTATAATCTCAAAAATAAATATAAAATATAAAATAATTTCTATGAGAATGAGAATGGACAGAAATTCTAATGGCATTTTCATCTTGTATGTGTTAAAAATTTACTTATATAACATTCTTTACATTATACATAAAATAACAAACATTTTCTAGGACAGACATCCCTCTCCCCTTCTCCTCTGAGTGGGTGCCCCCCTTGGTATCTTCCAACACTGACAATTCAAGTCTCTGAGGGGCTAGGTGCTTTCTCTCCCATTGAGGCCAGACAAAGAAGCCCATCTAGAAGAATATATCCTACATACAGGCAACAGCTTTGGGAATAGCCTCGTTCAAATTGTCCTCGGCACACATGAAAGCCAAGCTGCCCTTCTGCTTAGGTCTTTATGTGTATGTTCTTTAGTTGGTGGTTCCGATTTGGCTGTGGGTGTTTGTATCAGTCTGAGTCCACTGCTGGGTTTCTGGGTGGAGCGTCTCAAGAGACAGTTCGCTCCTGTCTGCAAGCATAACTTGGGATAGGTCTCAAGTTGGGCCAGTTATTGGTTGGCCATTCCCTCAGTCTCTGCTCCCTCCCATGTGCTTGCATTTTTTGGAGACAGGATAAATTTTGGCTTGAAAATTTTGTGAGTGGGTTGTTGTCTCTATCTCTCCACTGGCATTCCTGCCTGACTGCCAGAGGTGGCCTCTTCAGGTTCCATACCCCCGGAATCACAGTTAAGGGCACCTATTGATTCTAGGGTACCTCTCTTATCCAAGTTCTCTGTCTCAGGAGTGATGACTAGATGACCATGAAAATGAATAAAAATCTGTAACTGATAGGGTTGAGGATGTGGGAGTATCTCTAGGCTGAGACATTAATAAACATCTTACTTTCTACTATCCACAACATCAGTTAGACTTGGGTTTTAGCATTGTATTCTTACAAAGTCCTTGTAGTTTTTACATGTTTTTAAAATTTATAAAAATATTAATTTGTCTTATCTGTATCTAGCCTGCATGTATACCTGCATGCCTGGTACTGTGGAGGCCAGAGGGGAACATTGATTCTCTTGGAACTGTAGTTACAGATGGTGGTGAGTCACCATGTGAGTCTTGGGAACTGAACCAGAGTCACTGCAAGACCAGTACGTGCTTTTAACTACCTAGTATCTTTCCAGTCCCTTTTATGTGATTTTTAGAAAAAGAATAATAGAGTACAGCTTGAGGTCAGGGTTGGTGATTCCCCCAGAAGTTCTTTTATTGTCAAGAATAGTTTTTGGTATCCTGGGTTTTTTGTTATTCCAAATGAATTTAGGAATTGTTCTTTCTAACTCTATGAAGCATTGAATTGGAATTTTGATGGGGATTGCTTTGAATCTGTAGATTGCTTTTGGAAAGATGGATATTTTTACTATATTAATCCTGCCGATCCATGAGCATGGGAGATCTTTCCACCTTCTAAGATCTTTGATTTCTTTCTTCAGAGACTTGAAGTTCTTATCATACAGAACTTTCACTTGCTTAGAATCACACCAAGGTATTTTATATTATTTATGACTATTGTGAAGGGTGTCATTTCCCTATTTTCTTTCTCAGCTTCTTTATCCTTTGAGAAGAGGAAGGCTACTGATGTGTCTGAGATAATTTTATATCCAATTTGCTGAAGTTGATTTATTAGGTTTATGAGTTCTCTGGTGGAATTTTTGGGATCACTTAAGTATACTATTGTATCATCTGCAAATAGTGATACTATGACTTCTTCCTTTCCAATTTGAATCCCTTTGACATCCTTTTGTTTCCTAATTGCTCTGTCTAGGACTTCGAGAACTATATTGAATAGGTGGGGAGAGAGTGTCTAGTACCTTGTCTAGTACCTGATTTTAGTGGGATTGCTTCAAGTTTCTATCCATTTAATTTTATATTAGCTACTGGTTTTCTGTATATTCCTTTTACTATATTTAGGTATGGTCCTTGAATTCATGATCTTACCAACACTTTTATCATGAAGGGTGTTGAATTTTGTCAAAGGTTTTCTCAGCATGTAATGAGATGATCACGTGTTTTTATCCTTTGAGTTTGTTTATATAGTAGATTACACTGATGCATTTTCCTATAATGAACCATCTCTGCATTCCAGGGATCATGATGGTTGATAGTTTTGATGTGTTCTTGGATTTGGTTTGCAAGAATTTTATTGAGTATTTTTCATCAATATTCATAAGGGAAATTGGTCTGAAGTTCTCTTTCTTTGTTGGGTCTTTGTGTGGTTTAATGATAACAAACTGCATGATATTGGCACAGAGACAGGAAGGAAGATCAATAGAATAGAATCGAATACCCAGAAATAAACCTACACACCTATGGCCACTTTATCTTTGACAAAGGAGTTAAAACCATCCAGTGGGGAAAATAAAGACAGCATTTTTAACAAATGGTGCTGGTTTAACTGTCTGTCAGCATGTAAAAGAATGCAAATAGATCTATTCTTATCCCCTTGTTCAAAGCTCAAGTCCAAGTAGATCAAGGACCTTCTCATAAAACCAGATACACTGAAACAAATAGAAGAGAAAGTGGGGAAGAGGCTTGAATACATGGGCACACAGGAAAAGTTCCTGAACAGAACACCAATGGCTTAT
Source organism: Apodemus sylvaticus (assembly GCF_947179515.1). Lineage (NCBI taxonomy): Eukaryota > Metazoa > Chordata > Mammalia > Rodentia > Muridae > Apodemus > Apodemus sylvaticus. The sequence continues at coordinate 26,675,828 of NC_067472.1, read as the reverse complement.
GCTCTAAGATCAAGAGTTGACAAATGGGACCTCATAAAATTGTAAGGATTCTGTAAGGCAAAAAACAATGTCAGTAGGATGAAATGGCAACCAACAGATTGGGAAAAGATCTTTACCAATCCTACATCCGACAGAGGACTAACATCCAATGTATGTAAAGAACTCAAGAAGTTACACACCAGAGAGTCAAATAACCCTATTAAAAATTGGGGTACAGAGCTAAGCAAATTTGATATTCTCAACTGGGGAATATCAAATGACCCAGAAGAACCTAAAGAATTGTTCAACATCCTTAGTCATCAGGGAAATGCAAATCAATACAACCCTGAAATTCTACCTCACTCCAGTCAGGATGGCTAAGATCAAAAACTCTGGTGACAGCAGATGCTGGAAAGGATGTGGAGAAAAAGGAAAACTCTCCTATTGTTGATGGGATTGTAAGCTGGTACAACCACTCTGGAAATTAGTCTGGCAGTTCCTTAGAAAATTGGACATAGTTTTACCTGAGGACGCAACTATACCACTCCTGGGCATATACCCAAAAGTTACTCCAATATATAACAAGGACACATGCTCCATATGTTCATAGAAGCCTTATTTATAATAGCCAGAAGCTGGAAAGAACCCAGATGTCCTTCAACAAATGAATGGATATAGAAAATGTGGTACATTTACACAATGGAGAACTATTCAACAATAACTTCCTGGAATTCTTAGGCAAATGGATGAAACTAGAAAATACCATCCTGAGTGAGGAAACCCAATCCCAAAAGAACACACATGGTATGCACTCACTGATAAATGGATATTAGCTCAAAATGTGGAATACCCAAGATGCAATTCACAGACCATATAAGGCTCAACACAAAGGACGACCAAAATGTGGCTGCTTCGGTCCTTCTTAGAAGGGGTAATAAATACTCATGGGAGGAAATACAGAGACAAAGGGTGGAACAGAGACTGAAGGAAAGGCCATCCAGAGACTGACCCACATGGGGATCCATTCCATATACAGTCACTGAATGCAGACACTATTGTGGGTGCCAAGAAGTGCGTGTAGACAGGAGTCTTGATATAGCCATCTCCTGAGAAGCTCTGTCAAAGCCTGACAAATACAGATGTGGATGCTTGCAGCTAACTATGGGACTGAGCACAGGGTTCCCAATGGAGGAGTGAGAGAAAGGACTGAAGGAGCTGAAGGGGTTTGCAACCCCATAGGAAGAACAACGATATCAACCAACCAGAGCTCCCAGGGTCTAAACCACTGAGTACACCAAAGAGTACACTTGGAGGGACGCATGGCTCCAGCAGTATATATAGCAGACGATATCCTTGTCAGGCACCAATGGGAGAAGTGACCCTTGGTCCCATGAAGGCTAGATGCCCCAGTGTAGGAGAATGAGAAAGTGGGGAGGTGGGAGTGGGTGGGTGCGGGCATACCCTCATAGAAACAGGAGGAAGGGGGATGGGTAGGGGATTTCTTGGGGGGGGGAATTGAGAAAGGTGATAACATTTGACATGTAAATAAATAAAATATCCCAAAAAATGAATTTATCAATCAAAGAAAGAGAATAATATTTTAATTCTCTCTCTCTCTCTCTCTCTCTCTCTGTGTGTGTGTGTGTGTGTGTGTGTGTGTGTGTGTGTGTGTATACTCCTCTCAAGGTCAGTCAGTGGACAACTTGCCAGAATAATTTTTTCTATTTCTACCGTATGGAGCCTAGGAATTGAACTCAGGCTGACAATTTCTCCCTTGGCCTCTTAATATAAGTCGCTTCAGCTGTTACTCACAAAATATTGTAAAAACTGCCCCAGATCCTGGTTGCTACTCTTTCATAGTGTGTGGAACTGCCCATAACCCAATTCTGACAATGAAACATACCATACATATCTTGAACAAACACACAACCATCATTTTATATGTATTTGAGCCTTAATACAAATTTTTTATTTATTAGTTGCATTCTTGGGAAAAACATATCCATAATCTTATAAAAATATTTTAAGGTAAGTCATTTAGAGGTACTTCGATTGACATGAATCATTCTTATGTTCTCTAATTTTGCATTAAGCTTGGCTATTCAAAAAATAAATAAAATGTTTTCTTTCTAGAATTTGTTTTGGAAGAAATCCTTACCGACATCTATGTAAATACAGAACTTTATAACTACAAAATTTTTATGTTATGACTCAGTGAATTGTGTTTTAAACAAATTGTGCTTTTAGTAAAGCAGTATGGATGCTTATTGCTCCATCAAAATATAGTATGTTCAAATCATTTTCATGTTTTATGGAATCCTTTTCACAGAACCAATATACCATTGGAATAGGCTTGAAGAAGTTAATAGTACTTCAGCTACAGAGGCAGCATAGATTCATGAACTCTTTGAATAGAGAGTTAAGTCTAAATTATATTTTCAGTAATTAAGACCATCTGTTTTAATTTTAAACTTATAATTAATGTTGTTGTCTGTTGTACAAACACACAGCAAGGTTTATATTTTGATTTAAACATTTGTTACCAGAATTAATATTTAGAAGCACTGGATCCTAACCATTTTACAAGGTAGGCCTAACTGAGATTAAGCTGAGATGAAGATATTGAGGAGACAGCTTGTTTTTTTTAAAATATATTATTAGATATATTCTTTATTTACACTTCAAATGTCCCATTTCCTGGTTCCTCCCCATAACCCTCTAACCCATCACCCCTCCCCCATCTCACCCACTCCTGCTTCCCTTTCCTGGCATTCCCCTATATTGGAGCATCAAGCCCTCTCAGGACAAAGGGTCTTTCTTCCCTTTAATGTCCAACAAGGCCACCCTCTGCTACATGTGCATCTGGAGACATGGGTCCCTCCATGTGTACTCTTTGGTTGGTGGTTTAGTCTCTGGGAGCTCTGGGGGTACCGAGTGGTTCATATTGTTGTTCCTCTTATGGGGCTGCACACTCCTTCAGCTCCTTGGGGGAGGAGGCAGTGTGTTAAGGGATAAAAAAAAGGTACGGGAGATAGATAACAATACTTGTAAATTAATACAAAAGCAAACTATGTTTTAAATTAAGTATGGCAAGAATAATAAATCAAATAATAAGATTTGAAAAAAACACATAAAAAATATAAATGACCACAGATACATTAGCCTGCAATTGAATTTTAGGCCAGGGATTGTCTTGGTGGCTAACATCAGAATTAATTGTTAGGTATGTATTTTAGCTTAGGAATATGTGATGATTATTGAGGACTTTTTTCTCATTGGACCCTGGCTGAGTGTCCTCTCATATATTTCAGAAAGTCCAAAATCTAAGGGATACAGGGCAGTAAAAGATGTGGGTTACAAATGCTTAAGCAAACCATGGGAATTCTTCAGCTCGGGATGGGGTATACCATGATGCATTTCCATAGTAAACTGTATCTTATTATCAGCTAGACACTCTTGATTCCCCTGTAAAGAACTTGTTCATATAGAGTCACTCAGAGTGAGTCACAAGGAACATTTGTCAATTACTATTCTTTTTGAGTCCATGGGAATATTATGGGGATATCTAACCTTTTATGACATTACTGCTTCTGGTATACCGCCACTCAAATCAATTATTCCAGAGACTAATACAAAAAAAAATGACAGATAAAAAAGTTGTATTAATTCTGTGTGCTCTTACATCACAAAAGGTTAAACCAGGATAGTACTGAGTTACAATGCTTTATATCTGCACAAAGCACAACAGAAATCTCGCAAGAAATTTATAGAGATTGAAAGCATGCAGTGTTCTAAGATTCTTAGTTTTTATTCCACAACAAAGGCACCATCCAAGGGGATATCTGAGCCTCAGAGAGTGGAGATAATTTACTCACAAATGTAGTTGTTTTCCCGAATGGTAGTAGTGCAAGGTAAGCAGGGACAAGTCCGAATGGCTTCCACACTCCAAACATGGAGACGAACACAGAAAACCTAAAGCATGCCAAGCAGTATTCTACAGAAAACAAACAGTGATAACACTCCACAAAACATAGCCTGAACTTTCAGGTCATGCAATCAAACAACCATTCAGCCAATGGCTCAGCGGAGCTTTTAAACTGACAGGCAGTTCAAATGATGCCCCATTACAAATTGGTGCCAAGAGTACAAAACAAACCAAGGTTCAGAGTGTGAGTTCACCAGTAACTCTGTAAATCATAGAACTAAACACCATGTGCTTTGCACAAAAAATATAAGATAGAGATCTAAAATCCCCTTTCCTTTACTAGTTCATCAATATGCTTTATAGATAGTTAATGGCAAAGGACCAGGCGACCAGTTAAAAACAAGTGCCTCAGAATTCCCCTCATCCCAACCCCAGGAATCAGTGAGCCCCCAGGCTTCTCTTATGGTTGTCTTTGGTCTAGTTGTTCCCAAGTGCTGACATTCATTAAAGCTGCTTCAGAATCACCTCTCCACTTCAACAGACTGAGATCAAAGTTGATGAAGAATATTGTATTTATCTTCAGTTTGGCCAAACTAGGGAGAATATGGGGTCTACTTTCCTTTCCACCTTCTCTGCAATTGTTACAATTTTGTAGAAGAGGTGAAGCAAAATCCAGGAAACATGCATGTGTTGATTTAATGTGTTAGGCCTGCTTGGTGCCAAGTGTTCTCCCAGTATGCCAATTAAAGAGACAAATAATGGTTAGAAGCAGAGAAAGGATGTTTCTTTAATGTGGTCACATTACAAATAGGAACAAATCAAAAGGTCCAATGGCTCCAATTCCATCTTTGGGATACTATAGGTTTAACAAAAAGGTGGAACAGAGGCAAAATGTCTGCAAAATCAAGCTGTCCTGGTCTGGCTGATCCTTGTTTCATTCTGGTTCTGGAGGATGGTCTGAAGAAGGCCTTCCTGAGACAGGCGAGCATAGGTATAGCCAGACAACCTGAGGAACCTCTCACTGGAGTGGATTAAGGGCCATCTTCTTCCTAGTGGTTCAACACTTAACCTGCCCCCTCATGGGTAACTTGAGTCAGGCATACCCTGCTAGGAGCAGAAATGCTAGATAATATTGATGTTAGGTACAAGAACAGTAATGGGCCTAACTGAATGAATGGTCATTCTCTGAATGATCTGTCAGAGAAAAACCTTTGTTTGCCATCTCATGCATATGTATAATTATGCATGTTTAAGCCAACAGAATGTATACACACAGGTTATCTAAAGTTGTATGGCTATCTTCCTGTCAATTATAGTAACAATACATCCTTTCCCCAGGGATGGAGCCCCTCACTTTGTCTATTTTTTGATATAAACTTCCCTATAAGGGACTCAGAGCTCTTGCACAATCTCCCATTCAGCGCCTTAGCTTGCTGTACTGTTGCTATGTTTTTCTCTTGTGAATAAAACCTTTCCTGACAATTGCTAGTATTCCGTAGTTCAATTCTTTGATTAAGTCTCCAGGAACTCAGAGCCTTCACTAGTTGGGGAAACTATTGGAAACATATTTGCAATCCTTGTTTGAGAAGAATGATATGTTTCCTAAAAGAATTATTCCTCTGCTCCATGGTCATCTTCACCCTCATGACTGATTTCCCTCATCTGAGGTTTGCTGACCCCTGGAGTGCTGCTGTTCTGGGAATCTATAGGGATTCAAGAGCAAAGGTTGAGGACCATGACTTAAGGCCAACGTAAGAAGCTGAAACACAGTGAAAGCTGAATGCTGGAGCTTTATCATACTTTTTAGTTACTTTGTGGGCCCAAGTGAGCAGTCAATGTGTTTTAGCATAGACTGCTTTTACATGTGTGTTTTAAAATGTTCATTCATTGGGATAAGATGCAAATCACAGGAAAGACTAGCTGTGGAGGATAGTCCTTACACTCAGCTGGGACACATTTTATGAGATTTCCAAAAACAAATGGGGGGTGTGTGTCAAATCTGTTATACTAGTCATGCTTTTTTTTTATTTAAAAAATATCCCCTTAGGAATTTCTTGGGGGTGCTTTCTATCAAATCCAAGCTCTGAAAGTCATTTTGGAACAATTGCATTTTCCCAGTTTTGAGTAAAATCTAATACATCATGCATCCAATGACATTTTAAGAGTTTCAAATGTGTAAATGGCTGTCATGACATCAATCATTTAAATGGAGGCCACTGTACTGAAAGATGACTCAGAGTAAATAACTTGAAGAGATTAAAATAAGCTGTCCCTCAACTTGTAGCCCTTACATAAATTGACTCCAAATACTTAGCCAAAGTATGATGTTTCTCTTGTGTCTATAACTGAAGAATGTTCTAAACTTGAGGAACAGCCAACCAAACCAAGAACGTCTGAGAGAGAATTCCTTATCTGTCCCTACATACCTCAGTAGGAGTTTTGGATTCACATTGCCTCCGTTTGCACACTTGTAAAGTGAGAGAGTTGTACTTCTCACATGATTAGTGGGTAGGTTCCAGCAGTTGAATTGGGCCATTGCACTCAACACTGCTGGCAGTACACATTATAAATATGTTCCTGAGAATTGAAAGTGGTACAATTGCAAGCATCACAACAGAGAACTTGCAAGGCAGGGAGCAGGGTTGTTCATTCCATAGCTTGGCAAGTGGTAGATAGTGGACACTTTCATCCAAGCCAGGATGTTCTACACACCAGACAGAGTCACTGGGTTCTTTAGTATCTTACCAGAAACTACCTTTTGTCGCATGAGCAAATAGGTCAGTTTCGTTTCTCCATGCTTCTCTGTCACTGTTTCTGAAGCCCCCACCCTGAGGAAGCAGTGAGGAAGTCAAAGAGGACATGGCTGTCTCATCTGTAGCCCTCAGTCTGAGGGAGGAAATGGGTCTCTAGCAATCACACCAAAGAACTCAATGTCTTCAGGGAATTTTCAATTCCATCTATATATCAATAACTAATACTTACAGATAGGATCTTAAACCTGATTGCTCAGGCCAAAGTCACTTTTGCTGAAAGTGATACACATCTTTTCCTGTATGGTCATGTTTTTCTTTTCTTTCTTTTTTTGTTTTTTTGTTTTTGTTTTTTGTTTTTGTTTTGTTTTGTTTTGTTTTTGAGACAGGGTTTCTCTGAGTATCCCTGGCTGTCCTGGAACTCACTCTGTAGACCAGGTTACCCTCGAACTCAGAAATCTGCCTGCCTCTGCCTCCCAAGTGCTGGGATTAAAGGCGTGCCCCACCACTGCCCAGCTTAGTCATATTTTTCTATGGTGTGTGATGAGTTGGGGGAATGTGAGGAAGAAACCCATATTCCTACTTTTTCCAATTCCCAGTTTTTCAAGCAGTAATGTTCAGTTGCTTTACAGATCAAAATGATTCTATCTGTCATATACTCTTGTGTAGTGGTAAATAATTAAAAAGAGTTCCATCCCCCCATCCCCATGCCATAGACTCTGTAAACTTTGGGAGTCCTGTATTCACACTCAGCACCCAAATACCTGGTAAAGCATGACTCTTAAACTTAAATAGTTTACTAAATATATTTATGTATATAAAACTCCCAGACTCCCTTCCAGTCATCACCCCACCATCTCATTAAAGGCTAAAGTCTCCAGCTCAGGTCTATAACTTTAGGAAGAGGAGTTTGGGGGAAAGCTCTCTTAGAATACACCTGCTTGGAGCCAGCCAGCTAGGCTTGGGTCTTGGGCCCTGCGGGAAGTCGCAGATGCCATCTCTGTACACAGGCAGACAGGACAGTCAACTCCAGGTACCGAGATATCCTGAGTTTAAGACCTCTGGGGACTGACGCAGAGCACCGAGTGGTGGGCCACCGCCTGCGCCCAGTTGGTCTGTGAGCCAGCGCAGCCTGAGTCCTGTGTCCTGCGGGAAGTTGGCAGTCACCATCTTTGTGCTCAGGCTGACTGACAGGCGACCCCAGGTATCCAGATATCCCGGGTATAACACCTCTGTGGACTAAGACTACCCAGCTGGTGCAGACTGCCACCTGCTCCCAGGTCCTGGGCTGAGCAGCTGATCATCTGTGAGCTAGCCAGGCATGGGTCCTGTGCCCTGTGGGATCCCTGCCACAATCTTTATGCCCTGACAGAGCAGAGAGGCAGCACCAGGTTCGGTCCACAGAGACAACCCAAGTATAACATTGCTTGAGGCAGAATACACCAGGGCTCCAACAGCACCCAAAAGGAGGGCAGCAAAACAGCAATCTGTGCCAGGGAAAACCAGTCATCCAGCTGTGCAGAAATAGCCTTAACAGGAGGTTCAAGCACCAGCCAGTGACAACAAGACATACTAACACCAGAGATAACCAGATGGCAAAAGGCAAACATAGGAATTTTACCAACAGAAATCAAGACAATATGGCATCATCTGAACCTAACTCTCCAACATCAGCAAGTCTGGGATACCCCAACAGACCAGAAAAACAAGATTTGTATGTAAAATCACTGGTCATGATGCTGTTAGAGGAACACATGAAGGGCATAAATAAACCTCTTGAAGAAATTCAGGAGAAAATGGATCAAAAGTTAGAAGCCCTTACAAGGAAAACACAAAAATCATTGAAAGAAATGCAAGAGAATATGGGTCAAAAGATAGAAGTCAATAAGGAGGAAATGCAAAAATCACTTAAAGAAATACAGGAGAACTTAGGTCAATAGGCAGAAATCATGAAAGAGGAAAAGCAAAAAGCTCTTAAAGAATTACAGGAAAACACAAACAAGCAAGTGAAGGAACTGAGCAAAAGCATTCAGGATCTAAAAACAGAACTAGGAAATCACAAAGGGAGACAACTTTGGAGATAGAAAACCTTGGGAAGAAATCAGGGGACATAGATGCAAATATCAACAACAGAATACAAGAGATAGAAGAAAGAATCTCAGATGCTGAAGACACCATAGAAACCATCGACTCAACAGTCAAAGAAAGTGCAAAATGTAAAAAGCTTGTAATCCAAAACATCCAGGAAATCCAGGACACAATGAGAAGGCCAAACCTAAAGATTATAGGCATAGATGAGAGTGAAGATTTACAACTTAAAGGGCCAGCAAATATCTTCAACAAAATTCTGGAAGAAAAATTCCCTAACCTAGAGAGAGAGATGCCCATGAATATACAAGAAACCTATAGAACTCCAAACAGACTAGACCAGAACAGAAATACCTCCTGTCACATAATAATCAAAACCGCAAATGTACTAAACAAAGAAAGAATATTAAAGGCAGTAAGAGAAAAAGGCCAAGTAACATACAAAGGAAGACCTATCAGAATTACACCAGACTTCTCACCAGAGACCATGAAAGCTAGAAGATCCTGGGCAGATCTCATGCAGACTCTAAGAGAATACAAATGCCGGCCAAAACTACCATACTCAACAAAACTATCTATCACCATAGATGAAGAAACCAAGATATTCCATGACAAAACCAAATTTACACATATCATTCCACAAACCCAGCCCTACAAAGGATAATAGGGGGAAAACACCAATACAATGAGGGAAGCTCCACTCTGGAAATAGCAAGATAGTAACCTTCTTTCATCAAACCCAAATGAACATAAACAATCAATTATAAAAAAAAATAACATAAAAAATGACAGGAAGTGATAATCACTATTCCTTAATATTTCTTAACATCAATGGACTCAATGCCCCAATAAAAAGACATAGACTAACAGACTGGATTCATAAACAGGACCCTACATTTTTCTGCATACTGGAAACACACCTCAGTGTCAAAGACAAACACTACCTTAGAGTAAAAGCCTGGAAGTCAATTTTACAAGCAAATGGTCTCAGGAAACAAGCTGGTGTAGCCACGCTAATATCAGATAAAATTGACTTTCATCAAAAGAGATACTGAGGGACACTTCTTGCTGGTCAAAGGAAAAATACATCAAGAAGAACTCTCAATCCTGAACTTTTATGCTCCAAATGCAAGGGCACCCTCATTCATAAAAGAAACTTTACTAAAGCTCAAAGCACACATTGCACCTAACACAATAATTGTGGGTGACTTCAACACTCCACTTTCCTCAATGGATCGATCAGGAAAACAGAAACTAAACAGGGACACAGTGAAACTAATTGAAGCTTTAAATCTTTTAGATTTAAAAGATTATATATATATATATATATATATATATATATATATATATATACACACACACATATATATATGTATATATATATATATATATATATAAAACATTTCATCCTAAAGCAAAAGAATATACCTTTTTCTCAGCACCTCATGGTACCTTCTCCAAAATAGATCATATAATTGCTCACAAGACAGACCTCAATAAATATAAGAAGATTGAAATAATCCCATGCCTCCTATCAGATCACTTTGGAGTAAAAGAGGTCTTCAATAGTAACGAAAACAACAGAGAGCCCACATACGCATGGAAACTGAACAATACTCTACTCAATGACACCTTGGTCAAGGAAGAAATAAAGAAAGAAATCAAAGACTTTTTAGAATTTAATGAAAATGAAAACAAACCATACCCAAATCTATCGGACACAATGAAAGCAGTGCTAAGAGGAAAACCCATAGCCCTGAGTGCCTCCAAAATGAAAATGGAGAGAGCATATACTAACAGCTTAATGACACACCTGAAAGCCCTGGAACAAAAAGAAGCTAATTCACCCAGGAGGAGAAGAAGACAGGAACTCATCAAACTCAGGGCTGAAATCAATTATGTAGAAACAAAGAGAACCATACAAAGAATCAACAAATCCAGGAGCTTGTTCTTTGAAAAAATCAACAAGATAGATAAAGCCTTAGCCAGACTACCCAAAGGGCACAGAGTCAGTATCCAGATTAACAAAATTAGGAATGAAAAGGTAGACATAACAATAGAAACTGAGGAAATTCAAAATATCATCAGATCCTACTAAAAAAACCTATACTCAACACAATTGGAGAATCTGGAGGAAATGGACAGTTTCTTAGACAGATATCAAACACCAAAATTAAATCAGGGTCAAATAGATCATCTAAATAGTCCCATAACCCCTAAAGATATAAAGGGGTAATAGAAAGTCTCCCAACCAAAAAAAAAAAAAAAAAAAAAAAAAAAACATGGGACCAGATGGCTTCAGTGCAGAATTCTATCATACCTTCAAAGAAGACTTTACACCAATACTCTTCAAACTCTACCCAACTCGTTCTATGAAGCCATAATTACATTGATAACAAAACCACACAAAGATCCAACAAAGAAAGCGAACTTCAGGCCAATTTCCCTTATGAATATTGATGAAAAAATACTAAATAAGATTCTTGCCAACCGAATCCAAGAAGAAATCAAAATGATCATCCACCATGATCAAGTAGGCTTCATCCCAAGGATGCAGGGATGGTTCAATATAAGGAAATCCATCAATGCAATCCACTGTATAAACAAAGTCAAAGAAAAAAAAAACACATGATCATTTCATTAGATGCTGAAAAAGCATTTGACAAAATTCAGCATCTTTTCATGCTGAAAGTCTTGGAAAGAGCAGGAATTCAAGGCCCAAACCTAAACATAGTTAAAGCAATATACAGCAAACTGGTAGCCAACATCAAACTAAATGGAGAGAAACTTGAAGCAATCCCACTAAAATCAGGGACAAAACAAAGTTGCCCTCTCTCTCTGTATCTTTTCAATATAGTAATTGAAATTCTCGCTAGAGCAATTAGACAAAATAAGGCAGTCAAAGGGATACAAATTGGAAAGAAAGAAGTCAAATTATCACTATTTGCAGATGATATGATAGTCTTCTTAAATGACTCAAAAAACTCCCACCGAGAACTCCTATAGCTGAAAAACAACTTCAGCAAAGTGACTGGTCAACTCAAGCAAATCAGTTGCCTTCCTATACTCAAAGGATAAGCAGGCTGAGAAAGAAGTTAAGGAGATGACACCCTTCACAATAGCCACAAACAATATAAAGTATCTTGGTGTGACGCTAACCAAAACAAATAAACGATCTGTATGAGAAGAACTTCAGTTCTCTGAAGAAGGAAATCGAAGAAGACCTCAGAAAATGGAAAAATCTTCTGTGCTCGTGGATTGGCAGGATCAATATAGTTAGAATGGCCATCTTGCCAAAAGCAATATACAGATTCAATGCAATCCCCATCAAAACCCCAACTCAGTTCTTCATAGAGTTAGAAAAAGCAATTCTCAAATTCATCTGGAGTAACAAAAAACCCACGATAGCTAAACGTATTCTCAATAGAAAAAGAACTTCTGGAGGAATCAATATCCCAGACCTCAAGTAATACTTCAGAGCAACCGTGTTAAAAACTGCATGGTATTGGCATAGTGACAGGCAAGTGGACCAATCGAATATAATTGAAGACCCAGAAATGCATCCACACACCTATGGTCATTTGATCTTTGACAAAGGAGCTGAAAATATCCAGTGGAAAAGAGATACCTTTTCAACAAATGGTGCTCGTCCAACTGGGAGTCAGCACGCAGAAGAATGCGAATTGATCTATTCTTATCTCCTTGTACTAAGCTCAACTCCAAGTGGACCAAGGACCTCCACATAAAACCAGACACAGTGAAACTAATAGAAAAGAAACTGGGGAAGACCCTTGAGGACATGGGCACAGGGGAAAAGTTCCTGAATAGAACACCAATAGCTTATGCTCTAAGATAAAGAATTGACAAATGGGACCTAATAAAATTACAAAGTTTCTATAAGGCAAAGGACACTATCAAATGGACAAAACGGCAACCAACAAATTGGGAAAAGATCTTCACCAACCCTACATCCGATAGAGGGCTAATATCCAATATATAAAAAGAACTCAAGAAGTTATACCCCAAGGAACCAAATAACCCTATTAAAATGGGGTACAGATTTTTTTTAAATTTTTTTATTCGATATAATTTATTTACATTTCAAATGATTTAAACAAAGAATTTTCACTTGAAGAAATTCGCATGGCTGAGAAGCACTTTAAGAAATGCTCAACATCATGAGTCATTAGGCAAATGCAAATCAAAATAACCCTGAGATTTCACCTCACACCAGTCAGAATGGCTAAGGTTAAAAACTCAGGAGACAGCAGGTGTTGGCAGGGATGTCAGGAAAGAGAAACACTGCTTCACTGCTGGTGGGAGTGTAAGATGGTACAACTAATCTGGAAATCAGTCTGGGGATTCCTCACAAAACTGGGTATGACACTTCTGGAGGACCTGACTATACCACTCCTGGGCATATACCCAGAGGATTCCCCTGCATGCAGTAAGAACATATGCTCCACTATGTTTATTGCAGCCTTATTTATAATAGCCAGAAACTGGAAAGAACCCAGATGTCCCTCGATGGAGGAATGGATACAGAAAATGTGGTATATTTACACAATGGAATACTACTCCGCATTTAAAAACAATGAATTCATGAAATTTTAAAGGCAATGCTTGGAACTGGAAAATATCATCCTAAGTGAGGTAACCCAATCACAAAAGAATACACATGGAATGCATTCACTGATAAGTGGATATTAATTATCCCAGAAGCCCTGAATACCCTAGACACAATTAGCATATCAAATGACTCCAGTGAAGAAGTATGGAGAGGGACCAGATCCTAGATAGGCTTGATCCAGCATTGTAGGGGAGTACCAGGACAGAGAAAAGGGAGGGGGGTGACTGAAGATTGGGTGGAGAGAAGAGGGCCTATGGGACATATTGGGAGGGGGGAACCAGGAAAGGGGAAAGCATTTGGAATGTAAACAAAGAATTTACATTCCAGAAATTTTAATTTCTAATTTTATATTTAAAAAATAAATAAAAAAATAAAATAAAACTCCCAGTTACATAATGCCAATTTACACTGATAAGGTCTTATCCCAATTTTTTAACCTCTCCAAAACACCAGAAATACATCTGAAGCCATCTGGATATCTGTGTGTGTCTCTCTCTCTCTCTCTGCTCCAGTTGTCCACAGATCCTCTATCTTCTTCCCTCCACTCCTCAATTCCCTTAGCTCTCTTGTGTCCTATAACTCACTATAGAATCGTACCCTCATTAAACCCACATTATTTTAGCCAGTTGAAATTCAATCCATTGTTTCAGAAATATGTTAAAACCATGAATTCCATCACTGGCATCCTGAAACCATCACATGAGAAGCTGAAAATGTTTTGTAAGGGACATGCCAGAGTTCCCAGGAGGCACAGTTCTGGGGACTCATGGGATGGGTATAGTAGCTTAGCGATGCATGAAGTAAAATGTCATAGAATCATGGTGTGAGTGTGTATACATTTCTGAGTAGAGAGAGAATTGTGTGGGAGAAGTGGTTTCTAGCGTGGAATTTAGAGGATGTGACAAAATGCACATAAGAACATTTACTGCTCTAGTCATTTAAAGTGTACAGTTCAGTAGAATTCAGTACATTCATTCACAGAATTTTTAAAACTGTTATCACCTTCTGTTTCCAGAACTTTTTCATCGTTCTAAACGGAGAACCATTAACCATAACAGCTTGTTTTCTCCTCTTTCCCTCAGTTCCTGGTACATTTTATTTTCAGCCTCCAAGAAGTTTCCTATTCTAGGAACCTCATCAGACTAGAATCATGCCGTGTTTGTCCTTTTGTGTCTGGCTTACTCCACATAGCATGATGCTTCCAAGGAACATTCCTAATGAAGGAGATGGCAGCATGCTGTTCCTCTTTTTATGGCTGAATAATATCACATTGCAAGTGTGTGTTGCACTTCCTGCAGACATTCATTTGTTGATGGCCACTTTGCTTATTTCCTTTTGGTTATTGTGAACAATGGTAGATGCATAAGTCTAAATCCTTGCTTTCCATTATGCCAGAAGTAGAACTGTTGGATCTTATTTAATTCTGTATTTAACTTTTTAGGGATCACAAAACTTTATTACATAACTTCTATGCTATTTTGTATTCCCAAAGAGTGTATAAGATTTCCATTTTCTTTGTATTTTCATTAATTCTTGATACTTTTAATTTTCTAAAATGAAACACCATAGTTGTATCAAGTAGTATCTTCTGGTGCTGTGGTAGTTTTAATAGAGGGAAGCATGACACAGGGGAATAACACTTGTGATGGAAATGCTACTGTTGATTATAGTTGGGAAGCTGAACGTTCTGTATCACAGTTCTGATGCACTTTTAGGGGCAAGTTTCGTACTTTTCTTACCTTCAGCTTGACCCAGTTTGTTCTGTTTGCTTACTTCGTTTGTTTGATTTGTTTTTGTTTCTTTTTTACCAACATGATCAAAATGTCCAAATTAAACAAATCATCCAGGGATTATAGCCTGTAGTGCACAGGTTATTTGAAACACATGGAGAATGGTGGGCCATGTTCCTTGTGGGCTTATTCAACTTTAGTAAATGCCATATGCTACATCTTTTCTTGGAGAAGGTAAATATTTAAGCTTCTGATGAAAATATTGGCTGGTTCATTTCTTGGGCAGGTAGGAGTCTGGGTCTCATAATCTAGTATTTTAGATAAGGAAGAGAACACAAGGGTGAGTTCTTGCTATAATATAATGCAAATTTATGCATGAGTCTATCCAAGATAATGAAAAACTACTTCTCATTATTTTACTGATCTTTCATTAGTTTTGGGTTTGTGTGTAAAAGGTCCCTTAAGTTATTTGAAAATACCCTATTTTCCCTTATGCCTTGCATTCAGTTGTTATGACTACGTAGAATTTGAATGCTAACATCCCAAGATGCAGAGTGGCTAGTGGCATCCTTCCTCAAAGAACCAAGCCTTTCCATTGAGATAAAGCCTGGCTGTGTCCCGATTCCCTTTCATTTTAATTAGTTCCTTATCATTTCATAACACACTGGGATGGGTCTTCTTTTATATAAAGTTGATATATTTTCAATGTGATGATGTGGAAGAGATCTTAGAAGACAATTTGACATGTCGCCTAATTATTACAGAAGGGAAAGATTACAGATTTGAGTACACCCCAACTGTGCTGGCTAGTCTTATGTCAACTTGACACACAAAGTAGAGTTATCTGAAAGAAGGGAATCTTACTTGTGAAAATGCCTCCAAAAGATCTGGCTGTAGGGCATTTTGTTAATTAGTGATTGATGGGAGAGGGCCCGGCCTACGATAGGTGGTACCATCGCTGGGCTGGTAGTACTGGGTTCTAGAAGAAAGCAGGCTGAGTAAGCCATTTGAAGGAAGCCAGTAAGCAGCACTCCTCCATGGCCTCTACATCAGCTCCTGCCTCGGGGATCCTGCCTGTCCTGTCTGAGTTCCTCTCCAAACTCCCTCTGGTGATGAACAGTGATATGGAAGTATAAACTGAAAAAACCCTTTCCTCCCACAGCTTGCTTTGCTTTTTTGGTCATGGTGTTTTACTGTAACAATAGAAACCCTAAGACACCAATGAAATGACTTTGCAGAGTTCCACTTACTTTATATGAACGTTATTTAATAATTTCATGTAGCAAGTCACCTCCTTCAGTGATTTTGACTTTTTTTTTAAATGAAAGCAACAGGAGGAAATAACATAACCTGAAAATAAGGTTTTCCACAAATGGCATTTTAAAGTAGTGGTGAAGGCACTTAGATTTAATTCACTGTCAAATATTCTTGGTTAAGGCAATCTTGGCAATGCTTTTAGACTCCTTCTGGAATATGAATTTTTTTTTTAATATGTGAGGGGAAGGTAGGAGGAATTGCAGGTATATTTTCATGTACTGCTTGAATCTCCATTTAGAATATCAGTTAGAGATTTATCCATGTCAGGCTCCTCAAATATCATAAGATGACACCTACTGCTCTTCTAGACCACCTATTGGTTACAATATATTCATATTTATGTAACAAGAGGAGGGCACCCCAGCCAGAAGGATAGCCATTCTTTAAGTCTTCTAGATATGCAACTGTTTGATCTTTCTTCTCCAGGAGAAAGCAAAGCAAGGACTTAAAATAAGAACGGAGTCACAATGAATGGTGGTTGCATTGGCTGTGCTCTGTCTTAGGAGCCATGATTCTTTTACATATTCACAAGGAGGTTGTTGCTACATTTTCACCCATTGACAATAATTTTAGCTTTTATTGTCAACTGCAAAATGAGAAAATAAAAGTCCACTAATCATTTATCAAGCTTAACCCATGTATATTTTATAGCCACAAAAGCTTCTACACATATTTTAACATTGGTGACTGGGAAAATTGTTCCATCATAAATTTATGGACACAGTTTCTGAAAGCCATGCAGCAACTTCAAGTTTCCTCTGGGATTTGTGAGCACAGGTTAGGAGTCATGTTCTAGTCCCAGTGCAAACACAAGATGAAAAAAAAAAGTTATGAAGAAAAAGTCATGAAAAAAGTGGTGAGGACCTTGCCCTGTGGTTTGATTTTATCTTTGAGAAGCAGAATTATGTGATAAACTAGAAAAGACAGTGTCTGTTGGAAACCTTTGGGTGGGGTAGGGATGGGGTGACATAGATGTATCACAAATACTTTGCAGTGTGCGTTTTCTATCAGCCTCTTGCCTGGCTTGATTTTTTTCCTTACTGTTGAATTCTCCTGCTTCCTTCTCACATACCTGAATGCATTGCATGTATATTTTAAAGGTAACTTACACATTTTAATTTGTAATATGACTACATATCAATAAAGAAAATTAAATGCCTAATGTCAACACATTGACAGAGTGACAGGTTTCCATTTGAGAATTTCTTAAGTAAGATCCATGGCCATTCTCTGCAAATCGTATAAGCTTCTGTTTTATTTACAAAGTTGAAGAGAGTTATGACTTAGCTAGAAAAATCTCAGACATGACAGGGGTTTCCAGGGTTGGGGTTTCTTTCAGCTTTGTGATTAACTAGTCATAGTTTTCGGTCCAGACATTTGAACATTCATTCTCTTTCTTTGATTATAAATAGTCACTTCAGAAAACAATGCCATGCTGCCTTACAAAGTGTCCTTCCTCTTTGAGGAAACAAGGGTGTGATACTCTGTATATAAGACAAGGTGTAAGTAGGGCTCTGGTGACAGAGAGCTTCTGTCACCCACTCACTGAATATATCCCAACCTTTTAAATATCTGATGCTGTCTCAATAGAGTGGCTCATATTTGTTCAGAGGCTGCTACACACACACACACACACACACACACACACACACAGAGAGAGAGAGAGAGAGAGAGAGAGAGAGAGAGAGAGAGAGAGAGAGAGAGAGAGAGAGGGAGGGAGAGAGAGAGAGAGAGACTGCTTTAATTTTTAAATCATGCATTTATTTATTTACTTACTTATTTGTCTTTTGTGCATGCCACTGGGTACATATGGAAAAGGCTACAGGAAAATCTGCAGGAGTCAGTTCTTTCCCTTGACCATGTGGGTCCCAGGGCTTCAGGTCATCAAGCTTGGCAGTGAGTGCCTTTACCAATTTAGAGCGCTTATCAGTCCTCCTTTTCATTTTTAAAAATCATTTTAACCCCTGCTGCCAGTGCTTGCTGTTTCAATGCTATCTGCTCTTTGGACAGGGTGAGTGTGCAGAATGAGCTGACAGGCAGAGTTGTAAGTTGAAGACGGGCAGAGGTGAGAAACCCTTTGAGAATTCAGTGACAGCCCCCAGCACCAGGCACACCTGCAGTTGTCTGAGAGCAGCAGTAGCTACGAGAAGGCCTGGTGGACAATCCAGGGGCAGGGTCTGCCCTTTCTGGGTTCTGATTTGAGCTGCCTGTGAATACAAGGAGCAAAATCCCAAACAGTGACAACTGGTAATAAATAGCTCCCTTTCCCTGCCTTCCCTCTCTTCCATCCTAGACCCATAGGCATTCAGCCTTCTTTCTGCTCCTTTGACAGTTTTCTTATTATATTCCACCCATCACTCAAGCTCAGTTCAAATGCTAGCTCCTTTTGGAATCCTTCTGCTTTTCCACTGGAATCTTTCTCTGCTGCATCCCTGTTTTCTGTGGGCATCACCTGACAGGCTGCATCCTGCAAGGAGCTAGGTTGGATATACATCTGGTCTGGTTCCCCTGGAGGATCCTAAGTTCACTGAGAGGAGGAACACACTTGTTTTCTGTTTTGGATCTCATTTTCGCTGCCCAATGCCTAATGTAGGTGTTTATGAAACTCAGGAAATGAGGGGGCACAGCCACAGTTTACTCTCCTGAGGCTGGAACACTGGCTCAGGTGTGGTTACGGCATCTACTAGCTCTGTTTCTTGAGATGAATTACAGAGCCCTTTAAGCTATCCTGTTTTGTTATTAGTTAAGTTTGTTTGGTTTTCCTTTTGCCTTTTATTTTCTTAAGGTGGCAGATCGTTGGCAAGCAGCAATTAAAAGATAATTATGAATAGAGGTCTCACATAAATATTTGCTGTTCAGAATTGAAGATTTAAGTTTAAGAGAGAGAAAGGGAGAGGGGGGAGAGAGGGAGAGAGGTGAGAAAGAGAGAGGGGAGAGAGAGAGAGAGAGAGAGAGAGAGAGAGAGAGAGAGAGAGAGAGAGAGAGAGAGAGAGAGCACTACAATGTAAATGGAGACAGACTAGCCTTTGTTGTATAGAAAGGATTTAGAAATTTCTATATGTGGATATGTAAGAATTATTTAGAGACCCAGATGCATGCTTGAGACAGAAGATTATTCACAATGTCTTATTGAAAAGGTCCAGGTTTACCTAAAACTCAGAAAAAGCTGGATTCTATATTCTTCAGGCAGCAAAACTCATCTGTTAAATAACATCAAGTGCAGGTTGGTGACTGAGCTGTAGACTGGTAATACTCCTTATTTTAAAAATTCCTCACAATACAGAGATAGTTCTTGATGTTCAAGTTGCTGATATAAAAATGTGGTTTCTTTTTTTACTTCAAAGGGAATGGTTTATTCCAGAGTCAAAGGTGAGTGACCGTGGATCAGACACACAGAATTAACTCATCTCAAATACTGTGTACTAACACAGACACAATTTTATGAGGTTTTAAAAATAGTAACAGGACAAAGAAAGTGATAAATCAGGGTACTTTTCAAATACACCAGTGGAAACATTAAATTAGGTGGGTGTCAGCACAGTAGGGGAATCAGTTCTAGGCTTCAGTAGTCACCTGGAGACACTCTCAGCCTTCAGACTGGCGGCAGTGTGTGATCTAACTGTACAAATCAGAAGGACTTACCTAATAGTCATAAGCATGGGTGATAGGCCATGTACAATGAATGGTTACTAGGGCAGATTATAGATAGCCCTAAGTAATTTGACATAGATCCTACAACATTTCTACTCCCCATAGTCACAGAAGCCCTGATCATTAGGCAATGTTCTTTATAGAATCCTAACACAGCTGTAGCACCCTCCTGTCCCAATGCTCCAGTTCACAAAACAACCATATAAAAGGAACTAATATGTCAATGATGGAAGGATTTGGAAATGATAAAGCAAAGAATGGGAAAAGTTTGTCAGAAAGTTACTGGCATCTAATTAATCAACATTAGTTCATTGACCTTGAGACATATGTACTATCATATTTTAGAACCTTTAGAATCATCACTCTTTAGACAATGGTGTCTTCCACAGCACTCCCACACAATGATGTAGCCCACTGAAGTGTTTACATTCATAAATTAAAAAAAAAAACACAAATATTAAAAATTGCAGAGTCAGCACCTTAACAAATGTCCAGAGACTGGACAGACTGTACTATTTTAAGAATTCCAAATTGTTGTGATCATGAGAGTTAGAAAAGAAGTTCAGTGCCTCTGGGGTGGGGAGTGGGATGGGTGAATATTGTAAATAATCAGGTTTGAACTGGAAAACTTTTTGCAAGCATTTTTATTAACTCATACTTTTCACTTTCTGTGCATACAAGATAACAATGCTCAGATCACAGTCTCAAACAGCAGCCGAGACCCAACGGGAAGCTAATCACGGAATAAGGAATGAATCGGAGGATAGGACCACTCAGGAATAATAACGCAAAGCAAACCCTTCTCCTGCTAGACTGATGGGATCCTACTGGAAAGGGGAGGAGAGTTTTGAAGCAAGGACTAAGCCTTTAATGGTAAGAGGAGAAGGTCTATGAGCATCCAAATTATCAGAAGCCTTGCTTTTACCTGTTGCTTGAGTTCCACACTGGTCAAACCTAATAAGAAGGTAGGAGTCAAACAACCCACCAATAGAATGTGCTAGTGCAAACATTTGATCACAACATTTTTTCACTCTTTTAAAATGTGTTGAGGATGGCCTTATCTGGCATCAATGGGAGGGAAGGCCCTTGGTCTTGCGAGGGGCAGGAGGAGATGAGCTAGGAGGTTTGTGGATGGAAAACAGGGAAGGGGGATAACATTTGAAATGCAAATAAATAAAATAACCATAAAAATGCATTGAATAGCCCGGGGAGGTGTTTTAGCAGGTAAAAATGCTTGCTGAGCAAGCATGATGACTGGAGTTCAGGTCCCTGGTACCAATGTAAATTCTGGGTGGGCAGGGTGGCCCTCCTATAATCACAGTATGTGGGAAGTGGAGACAGGATCCAGCTGGCTGTATAAGCTGAGTTCTGAGGCTTTGGCTTCAAGTGAGAGACCCGTCCTTTGCATACAAAGTGGAGAATAATCAAGAAAGATACCTGACATCATTCTTTGGCCTCTGCATGTATGTATACACATATAGACACATATCATCACACACGGGTATTATATAAATGTATATGACCACAAGCATGTATATAGCATATACATATTTTAAAAATTATTGATGACCCCAAGAATTTTTGAGTGACGTCTCCCTTGATGTTGGTCATACTGTGAATAAGGTCTAAAAAATTGTTATTAATCCAAATAAAATAATTAAAATCTGTTGTGTCAGAGTCTGGAATGATGGTACACGCCTTTAATCTCAGCACTCAGGAGGCAGAGGCAAACAAGCAATCCTGTGTGTCTGAGGCTGTCCTCCCCTACAAAGTAAGTTCCAGGTTATCTAGGTTTCATAAGACCCTGTCTCTAAAGAAAATCAAAACAGTAATACACACCAAAAAAAAAAAAAAATCCCTAAGCAACAAAAATCCAGAGGGTGGTGATAAAAATGACATTCCTCAAAGGAAAAAATAGACATTCAAAGACTAAGAGGTAGTACTTCATTGCGTCATATTTCAAAATTGCCTTAATAGAAGATTACTAAACTCATATTAATTTTCATCCGAATGTGCTATGTTGTTTTTGCTGAGGAACAGAATGAAGTCTAGCTTTGTACAGAAAGATAATGAGGATACGTAAGACCATTAGTAAGTTCCTTTTCAACTACTTAGAGATGCTTTTTCTTTTTTTCTTTTACTTTTTTAAAGATTTATATGCAAGTACACTGTAGCTGTCTTCAGACACCAGAAAAAAGCATCAGATCTCATTATGAATGGTTGTGAGACACGATGTGGTTGCTGCAATTTGAACTCATGACCTTCAGAAGAATAGTTGGTGATCTTAACTGCTGAGCCATCTCTCCAGCCCTAGACACTTTTTTTTTTAATGTGCTAATATTCAATGACTGGTTTCTTAAAGGTTACTATGCTGGTTAGGTTTTTATTTTTTTTATTTTTTTTGACTCGGACAGGGTCAGTTTCTTATTAATGACTAATGCAGTGTTCCCAGCCCTGTGTGTGTGTGTGGGGGGGGGGGGGGCTGCCAATTGTGGGCAGGTGGTCTTAGGCTGAATAAGAAAATAAACTGTGTAAGTCACAAGGAGCAACCCAGGAAGCAGTGATCCTTCATGCTTTCCTTTCCAGTTGCTCCCTCCAAATTCCTGACTTGAGCTTCTGTCTTGATTTCTCAGCTGTGGCTTGTATCCTGGGAATTGGAAGAAGAAATAAACTCTTTGCCCCTCAGGTTGATTTTGGTCAGGTTTTATCAGAGCAATAGAAAGCAACCATACTAGTTAGGATACTATGGAATTTGAAATTGCATCTATATATATTTTGTAGTTTGTTCATTAATAGTTTTTTTATCACTGTCACAAATACCTGAAATAAATCAACTTATAACAAGGAGGTTAATTTTGACTCATGGTTTCAGGACATCATTTCTGGTCTTATGGCCTCTGAGTCTATGACTATGCAATATAGCACAGTAGGAAACTGCTGACTTCATGGTCAGGGAGCAAAGTGAGAGAGGCACAGGACTTCTTATCCCAATATACCCTTTGAAGGCACACCTAACTTCTTGTCATAGGACCTGCCTTGGAATGGTTCAATCCTCCTAATAGTATTGGGGAGGCTTGGGAGCAAACATTCAACACATAGTTTCTGGTGATACTCACTGATATAGTTTATATATTCAAATCTAGATTTTAAAGCTTCAAGTTTGATAATCTTGAAGATATTAGTCTAATGAATTATGCAGTTCTACCAAATATTGACACACCGACAGTGTAAAATTTCCATTCATAAATGAAATTTCTCAAAAAATCCTATTGCTTGTTTAAAAACATAAATCGTATCATTGGCAATAAATACTGTCAGCTGTTTTCCTTGAAGTAACAGACTCATGTTATTTTTTTTTTGATAAAAGGTCTGCCAAATCCTCATTCTCTATAATCATAATTTGTGTATTGATCTTCTTTCCAAATGTCAGTCCATGAGAAAATCAGGTAGTTCAGCATTCAGCTTAAAGGAATAGCAGTAAGTGCTTTGGGGGAGGCAAATATCTTATTTTTTGAATGTGGCAGAAATGCTTCCTGGACATACACATTATATTGCCTGAAGTAGCAAAAAGACATGAATTCAGAGGATGAGGCTAGTCTTTCTGCTCAACCATGGACATTAATAAACTGGCATTGATTTCTCTCTCTCTTTTTCTCCCCATTTAGTTTGGTAAGTAAAGAATGCAATGACTGTAATGTTACTTAGTGACAGCCATGCTTCCCTGAATATACGCCATCTTGTCTATAGCTCCATTTGGTCCCATTGCTTTAATGCCTGCTGAGACCACAGCAGGGCTCAACTTTGCTTTTGCACACAACTATACTTATTGTCATTTAAAAGGTAGTGTGGTCTTGAATTCCTTGTGTATGCCTAAGATCCAAGGAGTAACCTAAGAATTAGGAGTGTAGCCCTTTCAGTCAGCCCCCTGGGTCAGACACAGAATGAAGATAGATGAATGGCTTAGAAAAAAATCAACAGAACAAAATGTGAACCAATGTTTCATCTTAATATTATAGTTATCTAATTTAAGGAGAATTTATCATAGTCGGGTTATATCTTCCTTCTTTTTCTTTTTAGTAAATAATAGGTATAACATTCATTTTTGAATGGATTTTTTAAATAATAGGTTCTACAGTGAATGATAGGAAGAAAAGATGAGTCACATGTCAGAGGGGCTGAATACATCTGATTTCAATGCAGGGTGTGTTTCTAGTATGATCAAGAGGGCTTAGGACTCAGAGCCTAAAATCCTGCTCTTTGTGTACATCTAATTGATTGTCAAAGAAAATCTTGGTTGCATAAATGTCTATTGCTAATGAGCTTCCTTTTTAATAGATGTAGCCATCTTTTAAACTTGTAGATGAACAAATAAATGTGAACAAAAGAATAAAATTTAGTACCATAGATGTCATCATGCCTCCTTCAGTGTACCTTGCTTCTAATTCTCATGTGATTGCTTTGCACTTCAATATTGGCAGGGCAGATTTACTTTCTTTATCCCTTAGTTATTTCTTCCCACCTCTGCACTCACTGCTGCCTGTGCTTACACAGCTATGAACGGCACAGAATGCCGGTGTCTTCAGGGCCTCCCCTGCATCTGTCCAATCGTCTTCCTTCTTCTACTTTCCTGCTTCAAGGTATGGCCAGCACCATTTGCAAACTTCAATTGCTTGGGTTTGTGTTTCCAAAGAAAATGGTTATTTAGAAGTTGTTCTTCATTTGGAGGGGATTAGGGCTTCAGCAGAATTGGACTTTCTTATTTGTTTCTATAAATTTTTTAACAGGCCCAGCTGGTATTAAATTCTGTGGAGAACACAATATAATTCAACTAATCCTGTTTACTTCACATTGTTTTACAGAGCTGAGACTAGCAATAAATCCTTTTAAGTGTAAATCAGAAGAGACATTAGCAATTTTTTTGGAAAAAATATATCTTATTACTTGATTTGACTGAAATAAATTAGAACTGAAGTATTACAATTGAATTTTTTATTTCCTCCTTACAGTCCACAGCTGATCTCCTGTCATCATTTCACTGTCTGTCTGCCTGCCTGTCTGTGTGTCTGTCTGTCTACCTGCCTGCCTGCCTGCCTGTCTGTCTACATGCATGCCTGCCTGTCTGACCATCAATCCATGCATCTGCTTAAATCTGAGTGTCTTGCAATATTAGTGATGTGGTACCTGCACTCTTACCCCAAATCTCCAGTCACAGGTGTTTTGAGAAAGGTAACATGAGAAGTTTATCCAGAGCACACAGAATTTTGGAGGCAATCACTTAGGGGACCTCCTAGGATGTGTATTCTATTCAAATAATAAGTTAATAGAAGAATTGGTCATTAAATGCAAAATCTGAATAACTGTTAATTCAAAGGTCTTGAGTTTATTCATTTAGCATGAATTATACCCTTAGTCTGAAAAATAAGTCTAAACAAATGTAGTGTCAATGTAATTCACACAAAAATAAGTTACCTTAGATTAGTTGTCCTAAAAATTATCTTCTTTTAGGCCATAGTAATCTTACTTCTAGGTTCTCTACCCTTCAAAGGTGTAGGCAAACTGGTAATGGTGGTTTAATATCGTGGTACAGCCTTGATAGGCACATGTTGTTCAGCACAAGGTGACAATGTAGATAAAAATCTGGACACACAAATTAGAACATTAGAGACTGGAATGATTAAGAATAATCTTATGAGAGAAATTATCAAGAGCTGAAAAGTGTCTACTTTATCAAAATGGATCAATAAGCAGGAGATAAGGGATAATAATGAGGCTTAGTTTTAAAGGCTTGGGTTCAGTATAGGTACCTCCTGGTTTTCTTGATTTGAAAAAATATAATTAAAATGGAAATTGATATAAAAATAGATTTATAGATTTATTTATGTTGATCAAGTCAGGAGAACAAAGTTTACACACACACACACACACACACACACACACACACACACACCATTTATTGCCATCTTAAAATATCTATAAATAAAGCCAAGAAATAAAGAGATCAAACATACATGAATTTAATTGTGAGACAAATGGGTTGTTCTTTTTCTGAGGAAAGATACTTTGGCTCCAGGTTGTCTCTAAAGGACTTTTCCCATTTAAATCCAGGTAGACAAAAGTGAGGTCTTAATGATTTTGTTTTTAATATTCAAAACACTGTATATATTTAACATGCAAAGGCCATATCTAATTTATTTTTTATTTTTCTTTTTTTGAAGATTTTTTTATTCAATATATTCTTTATTTATATTTCAAGTGAGTTTACCTTTCCTGGATCCCTCCTCCCTGAAAGTCCCATAAGCCCTCTTCCCTCCCCCGGTTCCCCAAACCCCTTCCCATGTCCCTGTTCTGGTAATCCCTGACACTACTGCACTGAGCTTTTCCAGGACCATGGGCCACTCCTTCCTTCTTCTTGGGCATCATTTGATATGTGCATTGTGTCTTGGGTACTCCAAGATTCTAGGCTAATATCCATTCATCAGTGAGTGCATACCATGAGTGTTCTTTAGAGACTGGACTACCTCACTAAGGATGATGCTCTCCAGTTCCATCCATTTGTCTAAGAATTTTATGAATTCACTGTTTGTAATGGCTGAATAGTACTCCGTTGTGTATATATACCACATTTTCTGTATCCATTCCTCTGTTGAGGGACATCTGGGTTCTTTCCAGCTTCTGGCTATTATAAAGAGCAATTCTCAAAATCATCTGGAATAACAAAAAAACCAGGATAGCTAAAACTATTCTCAACAGTAAAAGAACTTCTGGGGGAATCAGTATCCCTGACCTCAAGCAGTACTACAGAGCAATTGTGTTAAAAACTGTATGGTATTGGTACAGTGACAGGCTAGTAGATCAACGGAACAGAATTGAAGATCCAGAAGTGAACACACAGAATTATGGTCACTTGATATTTGATGAAGGAGCTACAATGATCCAGTGGAAAACAGATAGCCTCTTCAACAAATAGTGCTGGTTCAACTGGAGGTCAGCATGCAAAAGAATGCAAATTGATCCATTCTTATCTCCTTGTACTAAGCTCAAGTCCAGGTGCATCAAGAACCTTAACATAAAAGCAGACACACTGGAACAAATAGAAAAGAAACTGGGGAAGACCCTTGAGGACACAGTCACTGGGGAACATTTCCTCAACAGAACACCAATAGCTTATGCTCTAAGATCAAGAATTGACAAATGGGACCTCATTAAAGTACAAAGTTTCTGTAAGGAAAAGGACATTGTCAAAAGGACAAAAAAGCAGCCAACAAATTGGGAAAAGATCTTTACCAACACTACATCTGACAGAGGGCTTATATCTAAGATATACAAAGAACTCAAGAAGGTAGATTGCAGAGAGCCGAATATCCCCCTTAAAAATGGGGTACAGAGCTAGACAAAGAATTTTCACCTGAGCAATACAGAATGGCTGAGAAGCACCTAAAGAAATGTTCAACATCCTTAGTCATTAGGGAAATGCAAATCAAAACAACCCTGAGACTTCACCTCACCCCAGTCAGAATGGCCAAGATCAAAAAGTCAGGAGAAAACAGGTACTGGTGAGGATGTGGAGAAAGAGGAACACTCCTCTACTACTTGTGGGGTTGCAAGCTGGTACTATCACTCTGGAAGTCAGTCTGGCGATTCTTCAGAAAACTGGGCATGCCACTTCGGGAGGATCCTGCTATACCACTCCTGGGCATATACCCAGAGGATTCCTCAGCATGTAATAAGGATACATGCTCCACTATGTTCATATCTAATTTTGAATGCAATAAGAGATATTTTGTAAACCAATTATGAGAAATCATACCCCACAAATATGAATTCAGGTTGTCCCAAATAGACTATTCCAATGTAGGCATGACTTCATGAAGATCTTATAGTCTTACAGGACAAAGACACTAATGAAGGCATTTTTCTAACATGTTGTTGGAAACACCAAATAGACGGGTTATAACAAAGAGAGGACATCTTTTTATAGGTTCCAGATGCTGTGTGATGATATTCTTAGATTTGGACTGGTTATTATCACTCATATATAATAAGTTATATGAGTGAGAAGTAGAGAGAAGAGGTGGAGAGAGATTGATTTATTCGATGTGGCCACATTAGAAATAGGAACAAATAAAGAGTCTAGTGACCCTACATTTGCTTTGGGGATACTGACAGGGACTTCAGTTTTTAAAGTTAGGGCATGCAGTTGGAGGAATGCTTAAACATGTAGTACTGGTAAAAAAAAAAAGTAGTATCATTTATCTTTGTCTCAAGTTTTGATGATAAATAGTGGTCCAACATGTGCTAAAATGGTTCATAGGAGATGATTCCTTCTGACCCAGGATACACATGGCCCTTGTGAGTTACTGTCCTTCCTTGGGACTTTGAAGGGAAGCAAGTTGGCTCCAGGAAGTTTTATTCTCTCTAGAATCCAAGCTGACTTAAGGTTAAGGACCAATGGACTTATCTCTGTGCCTATAGTTTGAAGGAGAATAAGTACTATTAGACTGACTGTTCTTGAGTAATTAACATGCTTGCCCAGAGAAGCAAGAAACTGTCCCAAGTAAGGGCACAGTCAGAAACGGAACATAGGGGTGACAGGCTTTTATTCCTGCTTCTAGCTTTCTTGTGGGCCCAAGCATGGAGTCACTGCCTTTTTCTTTTCCCACGATTATTCCATTTTGGGGTCCTCCCAAATCCTCCTTTCTCCATCCACACAAAGTTAGAGTTTTCTTCCATTTTGGTAACACATTATTTTTTTTTAGATTGGTAACTGAATTATTAATAGTGTTTTTATGGTATCTGTTTTCTCATATTGCAATTGAGTTCTTTGAGGACCAAAACTTTAACTTATTCATCTTTCCATAGCCACTGTCAGCCATAAAATTCTGGCCAATATATTAGACTCAAAAATGAGTGAGAAAATAGCTGCAGGAATCTAGTTTTCTTCTTGTGAAGAGATTCTATAGGACAGAATAGTTTATTGTCAAGAATAACCATATGTCTGAAATGATAGTGATAAAAAGCAAGAAATAAAAATGGTGTTATACTTTATGCTATTGAATATAAAGCTAGAAAGAAAGCAAGGATTTTCCTTCTTGTAGAAGTCAGTGTGATAAAGTGTATAATTTAAGCTTTTTGTCACATTTTTATGCATATGCTCACATTGCTCAATCTCACCAGATAACTTTTTGTTTTCACTACAGGTGCAGCTAACATCTGAAAAGAGCTGATATCATTTTGGATACATAGAAATTTTGCATGGGATTGGAACAACTCCACTAAGTGCTAATGGGCAGCCAGGACTCAGTGAGACTGCAGTATCATTTCCAACTGCAGTAAAACTGAATAAGCTTTTAATATTCTAGATAAAATACAATGTAGCTTTAATATCATGTGACTAAAAAAGAATTTTCCTGCAAACCCTTCCTATATTTTATCCATACTTAATAATTTCAATAATTTATAATGCTGGTTAGCATACATACATGATGTAGGGAAAAGATGTCTTAGAATGGCAGGATCAAGGATCTCCTAGAAGCTCATCTTGTAAAACACGTTGAGTTAAAAATGTTAGGCTTTGAGTGCATACCATGAGTATTGAGCGCATACCATGAGTGTTCTTTTGTGATTGGGTTACCTCACTCAAAACGATATTCTCTAGTTCTATCCATTTGTCTAAGGATTTAATGAATTCATTGTTTTAATGGCTGAATTGTACTCCATTGTGTATATATACCACATTTTCTGTATCCGTTCCTCTGTTGAGGGACATCTGGGTTCTTTCCAGCTTCTGGCTATTATAAATAGAGCTGCTATGAACATAGCAGAGCATGTGTCCTTATTACATGCTGGAGAATCCTCTGGGTATATGCTCAGGAGTGGTATAGCAGGGTCCTCCAGAAGCGACATGCCCAGTTTTCTGAGGAACATCCAGACTGACTTCCAGAGTGGTTGTACCATTCTGTCCTATGGGAGGTGAAATCTCAGGGTGGTTTTAATTTGCATTTCCCGTATGACTAAGGATGTTGAACATTTCTTTAGGTGCTTCTTAGCCATTCAATATTTCTGAGGTGAAAATTCTTTGTTTAGCTCTGTACCTCTGTGTAGCCTTGGCTGTCCTCGAACTCACTCTGTAGACCAGGCTGGTCTTGAACTCAGAAATCCGCTTGCCTCTGCCTTTCAAGTGCTAGGATTAAAGGTGTGTGCCAACCCCCTCTGGCTATGTACCCCATTTTTTAATAGGGCTATTTGCTTCTCTGGAGTCTAACTTCTTGAGTTCTTTGTATATATTGGATATTAGCCCTCTGTTGGATGTAGGGTTGGTAAAGATCTTTTCCCAGTTTGGTGGTTGCCATTTTGTCTTATTGACAGTATCCTTTGCCTTACAGAAACTTTGTAATTTTATGAGGTCCCATTTGTCAATTCTTGATCATAGGGCATAGGCTATTGTGTTCTCTTCAGGAAAATTTCCCATGTGCCCATGTGTTCAAGGCTCTTCCCCAGTTTCATTTATATTAGTTTCCGTGTGTCTGGTTTTTGATCCACTCGGACTTGAGCTTAGTACAAGGGGATAAGAATGGATCGATTTGCGTTTTTCCTGCATGCTAGCTACCAGGTGAACCAGCACTATTTGTTGAAAATGCTGTCTTTTTTCCACTGGATGAATTTAGCTCCTTTGTCAAAGATCAGGTGACTATAGGTGTGTGGGTTCATTTTTGGGTCTTCAATTCTATTCCATTGATCTACCTGCCTGTCACTCACTAATAAGTGGATATTAGCCAAGAAGCTTGAAATACCCAAGACACAATTCCCATATCAAATGATGCACAAGAAGGAAGAAGAACAAAGTATGGATCCTTGGGTCCTTTGTAGAAAGGGGGAAAAATACCCACAGAGGGAGATACAAAAAAAAAAAAAAAAAAAAAAGGTTGACCAGAGTCTGAAGGAACAGCCATCCAGAGACTACCGCACCCAGGGATGCATCCTGTATACAGTTACAAAACCCAGACACTATTGTGGGAGCCCACAAATGGTGGTTGACTGGAGCCAGATATAGCTATCACCTGGGAGGCTCTCATAGTGCATGTCAAACACAGAGGGGGACACTCTCAGCCAGCCATTGAACTAAGCACAGGGTCCCCAATGGGGGAGCTAGAGAAAAGACCCAAGGAGCTGAAGGGGTTTGTAGTGCCACAGGAGGAACAACAATATGAGTCACCCAGTACTCCAGGAACTCCCAGGGACAAAACCATCAACCAAAGAATACACATGGAGTTATCCATGGCTCCAGACACATTGGCAGCAGAAGATGGTCTTGTTAGACACCAAAGGGAGGAGAAGCCCTTGGTCCTGGAAAGAGGCAGAAGAATACCAGAACAGGGAAGCTGGGAAGGGTTGATTGGGGAAGGGGAGATGGCTTATGGGATTTTCAGGAGACGGGACAGTTCCAGGGGAACCAGGAAAGGGAACAACATTTGAAATGTAAATAAAGAATATACCTAATTAAAAAAATGTTATGCTTTGTTCCAGAATTTGGTAGGTTTAAGCTTGCCCTTCTTCATTCTTAGAGGCTGATGTGACAGCAAAAATATAACTGCAAATTAAGTGCCAAATAATGTTTAAGGGTCCTGAGGGTGTCAGAGGCAGAAGGAAGAATCAGTTGAAATGGGTTTCTGGAGGAAATCAGCACGATTCATGAGAAAGGGAGCCATGAGGTGCCTTCTGTAGCTTCTGCATTGTGTACCTATTTTTCTCTTGCTCTTGAGACAGAAACAATACCTACTGCCAGGATGCGTTCAACAATCCTAGGTTTTATCATGGATCTTTTGGTTCACCTTGTTGTGTGTTTGTGACATCTCTGTTCCAGGTTTCCTCCTTGTTTTGCCCTAGGTCCAAATCACAGCAATGTGCTCACAAGTGGGATACATTTGCAATGATCAGCAGATTTATTGTTATGTCATGGACTCCCAAGGAAACTCTTAAATTTCCTGCTGTTACTGACACTTTTTAAAGGGATGTGTGAAAAATTA
This sequence comes from Apodemus sylvaticus, assembly GCF_947179515.1. NCBI lineage: Eukaryota > Metazoa > Chordata > Mammalia > Rodentia > Muridae > Apodemus > Apodemus sylvaticus. Next base: position 26,643,735 of record NC_067472.1, on the reverse strand, counting down.
GGTATGGAGGAAAAGATATTTAATTCAGGGAACTGTTTCTTATTTATTCAATGACTACTTATTCAGCCTCTTCTGTGTGCGAGGCATCATTCTAGGATATGGATCGACAGAGCTACTCTTATGCTATTGATGGTCAGAAGGGGAGGTTGCCATGAAACAAAAGAGTTAATATAGAACTCATGTTCACTAGAGACTTTGGAGGAAACAGAAAAAGACCTTTAGAGAAAAATAGAATATCATATGGTCTTAAGTGACTGTACCTTCACAAAGTAGCAGTTAGAGGCATTACAACAGAAAGGGAGAAACATGACTGGGTAAAAATTCTAATTTAGGAAGCGAGGGAGAAGATTTATAGTCAAATGTTGACAGTGCCCCATTTAAGGGGTGTATCTTCTTCCAATGAGATCCTGCAACATCCTCCACTGTGGAATTGTAGGCTACCATCCTTGGGTACCCAGAATCTGAAGACTGTTCCCTTTTTTCAGAACAAATGGGAAAGATTTTTCTGTTTGCAACCTTCATCCATGTTTACGTTAGTGTACACTTTAAATATAATTTTCTTCCTACATATACTCCAAATATGGCCTCACTTCATGACTCAAGAGAATACAGCATTCAGTGAACTAATTCCTAGGAGGTTTCTCAGTCTGAATCAGACAGCACAGATTTCTTCCACTTCCACACTGTTCATTTCTCCCTTTTCCTACTCCTTCTCTGAATGAAGCTTTGTACAAAAAATGAAAAAAAAAATGGTTGAGAATCTAATGGCATAAAGCACTCCAAATTATACCACATCTGAAGTGATTTCTGCTTCCCACTGAAGCACTGGGCATGACTTTAGATAGCATTTGCTTTCTTCCCCTTTTATTAAACATAAATTCTTTTCTCATACAAAATAATCTGAATACAGCTTTCCCTCTTTACTCCCCCCAGTTCCTCTGCAACTCTCTTCTCATCTGGATCCATTCCCTTCTCATCTCTCACTAGAAAAAACCAAGTTTCTAAGAGATAACAACAAAACATAACAAAACAATATATAATAAGATAAAAACCAATATAAATGAAAGCTTCATTTGGCGGCTAGAAGAGATGGCCAGTGGTGGTATTGTATGTCCCTCATTATTTAGAGACTTCATTAGGATCACCTTCATATGTTATAGAAAGTGTCAACTGTATTAGAGTTCTATACTGTCCTTTAAATACCCTTTAATTATAGAGGTCTCTGCCCACATTCCCTTATTCAATCTTATCCCCCCTTTCTCTTTTCATCAGATCTTCCAATTCTCATTCCTCCCATTATGCCCCTGCTTCCAGTCAACATTTGCAACATTGCAAAATGTATTTTATTTTCCCTCACAGAGAGATTCATTTGTCCTCCTGAGCCCTTTCCTCTGTGCCTAAGCTCTCTGGATATATTGATTGTAGCTTGATTATCATTTTTAAAGGCTAAAATCCAGATATAAGTGAATACATATCATATTTACCTTTCAGGGTCTGGACTACCTCACTCAGCATGTTCACTTATAGTTCCATCCATTTGCCTGACAATTTCATGTCATTTTTTAAACAGTTGAGAGATACTTCATTACATAAATGTGCCACATTTTTTTCTTTTTGATTTTAAAGTTTATTATTATTATTATGATTACTATTATTATTTAATCTGATTTTTTACAACCCAGTCACTATTCCCCTTCCAATCTACAGTTGGACCTTCCATTCTTCCTCCCCCATCTCCAAGAGGATGGCCCCACAACACCACCAGGCTTCCCTGCTCCCTTGGACCTCAAGTCTTTCAAGGGTTAGGAGCATCTTCTCTTGCTGAGGTCAGTCCTGGCAGTCCTCTGCTGTATACATGTCAGGGGCTCCATATCAGCTAGTGTACGCTGCCTGGTTGGTGAATCAGTGTCTGAGAGATCTCGGGGGTCCAGGTTTGTTGAGAGTGCTGGTCTTCCACCCTCCTCCTGAGCTTCTTCCAGACTTTCCCTAATTCAACCACAGGGTCTGGGCTTCTGCCCATTGGTTGGGTGTAAGTATCTGCCTCTGACTTCAGCAGCTACTTATTGGGCCTCTCAGAGGGCAGCCATGCTAGACTTCTGTCTGTAAGCACACCATAGCCTCAGTGATAATGTCAGGATTTGGAGCTTATCCTTGAGCTGGTTCTCAATTTGTGCCTGTCCCTGGACCTCCTTTCCCTCAGTCTCTTCTCCATTTTTATCCCTGTAGTTTTTCTAGCCAGGAACAATTCTGGGTCAGAGTTTCTGACTGTAGGATGGCAACCCAATCCCTCCACTTGGTGCCCTGCCTTTCCACTGGAGGTGGACTCTACAAGTTCCCTTTCCCCACTATCTAGCATTTTATCAAAGGTCCCTCCTTTGAATCCTGAGAGTCTCTCACCTCTCAGGTCTCTGGTACATTCTAGAGGGGCCCCCTACCTCCTACCTCCTGAGGTTACCTGTTTCTGTTCATTCTGCTGGCCCTCAGGGCTTCACTCTTGTTCCCCCCCCCCCAGGCAAACCTGGTCATGTTCTCCTTTTCTCCTCCCTGTTTCCTTGCCCACCCTGGTCCCTTTTCTCTCTGACCTCCGTGATTGCTTTCTTCCTCCCAAGTGGGAATGAGAAATCCATATTTGGGCCCTTTGGCTTGTTAAACTTCATGATTTCTGTGGATTGTATCCTGGGTATGCTGTACATTTTTGGCTAATATCCACTTACTAGTGAGTATATAGCATGCATGTTCTTTGGGGTCTGAGTTCCCTCACTCAGAGGCACATGCTCCACTATGCTCATAGTGACCTTATTTGTGATAGCCAGAAGCTGGAAACAACCCAGATGTCCCACAATGGAAGAATGGATACAGAAAATATGGTTCATTTATACAATGGAATACCATTCGGCTATTAAGAATGAGTATGTCATGAGTTTTGCAGATTTATGGATGGAACTAGAAAACATAATTTTATTTTTTAAGTTTTTTATTAGTAAAAACCTTATATTAAATCATTGTATATGATTTTTTCAATTAATTATTCTCTTATGCAATATATCCCAACTTCTGTCCCACCCCATTCATTCCCTCCTTCCAATTCCCTATCAACACCTCCCCTCTCCCTCATATCTACTTCCCTTCAGAAAAGAACAGGCCTCCCAGTGATATCAATGGAACTCAGCATAACAAGATTCAATAAGACTAGGTAATATATACTCTCATATCAAGGCTGCATGGGGCAACCAAGTAGGAGGGAAAAAGTTCCACCAGCAGGCAAATGAGTCAGACATACAACCATTCCCATTGTTAAGAGTTCTACAAAAATCCAGTTAAAGGACCACAGCATGTATGCAGAGGGTCTGATGCAGACCCATGCAGTCTCCATGGTTGCTTCTTCAGTCTCTGTGAGCCCTGCTTAGCTGATCCTGTAAACTCTGCTCTCCTGGTATCCTTGCCTCCTTCCCCTCTTCTACAGAGTTCCCTGAGCTCCACCTAAGATTTGGCTGTGGGTGTCTTTCTATCTGCTCCCATCAGTTGCTGGGTAATGCCCCTCTAGTGACCATTGCTCTAGGTACCAATACTATGAGAACAGCAGAATATCATTAAGAATAATTTTACTGGATTTTTTTTGTTGTGCTTGTTTTGTGTAATAGGGCTTTTCTATCCAGCCTCTTTGTTCCCAGAATAACAACTCTGATACTTAATTATTTATGAATAAATGTCTAGGCCATAAGCTTTGGCTCATTCCCCTACTAGCTTGTAACTTATATAACTCATTTATTCTAGTCTATGTCTGCTGCATGGCTAGTAACCTTTCTTCAGTTACATGTGTCCATCTCCTCTGAGCCCAGAGAGAAATCTCCCAATTCTCACTCTTTCTCAGGATCCTATCTTTTTCTGCTGAATGTCACACCTTGTATTTCTTCCCTCAGCTAATAGGCCATCAACTTTTTATTGACAGCTAACGATTCCACACAGTACATAAGAGATTCTCTATAGGTTTGTTGTTGTGGTTGTCAGTCATCTCTGGTTCTACTCTAGGTCTCAAAGACATCCAGGTTCTGGATCACAGTCATCTAGGCAGTGTTAGGTATATACTCTCTCATGGTGTAGGCCTCAGGTTAGATGTGTCAGGTTGACCACTGCCACAATCTACCATTGTCTCAGAGTGTCTTGCAGAATAGTTTGTTCATAGATTTTGTGGCCGTGTTAGTATAGTAGCAGTTTCACCACTGGGCGCCTTGCCTGATTATGGGAGATGGCTGCTGGTTCAGGCTCCGTATCCTCCATTACTATGAGTCCTCTCTAGGGTCAAGCTCATAAGTTCTAGGAAGTTTCCACTGTACTAGATTTAATTGTTACCCACTAAATGCCCATCTATTTCAGCCATTTCTCCCCATACTCTCTCTCCTTCCATCCCTCTCTTACTGATCCCTCCTGGTTCTATTCCTACCTCTGCCACCAACCTTACACCCATAAAATTTATTCTATTTACCCCTCCCATGGAGATCCATGTGTTCTACCCCATGCCCCCAAACCTCTCCTCTTTAGCTAACTTTTCTGAATCTGTGAATTTTAATGTGCTTATCCTTTACATAAGAGCTAGTATCCACTTATAAGTGAGAAGAGATGATGATTCCCTTTCTGGTCAGGTTTACCTTACTAAGGATGATGTTTGTCTAGTTCTCTCCATTTGCCTTCAGATTTCAGGGTGTCATTTTTTTCCTAATAGATGAGTAATACTCTATTGAGTAAATATGCCACATTTCCCTATCTACTTTTTTGTTGAGGGACATCTAGGTTATTTTCAATTTCTGGCTATTATAAACAACTCTGCTATGTACATAGCTTCCCAATTTTCTCAGAAACAACTATATTTTTCCATGGTAACTATACAAGTTTACATTTCCACAAGCAAGGGAGGAGTGTTCCCCTCTGTGTTTGACATGTTCCCATTGCTCCTATCCTTGCTAGCATGAGCTGTTACTTGTGCTGTTGATCTTAGCCATTCTGAGAGAAGTAAAATGGAATTTCAGAGTGGTATTGATGTGCATTTCCCTGATAGCTAAGGATGTTGAACATTTCAGTATGTGCTTCTCAGGCATTTCAGATTCCCCTATTGAAAATTTGTTTAGGTCTATACTCAATTGCTTAATTGGGTTGTTTGTTGATGTCTGTTTAGTCTTTTGAGTTCTGTGCATATTTTGTATATTAGCTCTTTATTCTATATGGAGTACAATGTTTGTATATTAACAAATAAAAGCATTTGCACATCACAATCTGCAAGTGAAAGTCCGAGGACAATTTTCAGAAGCTGCTTGTCTCCCACTGTGGATCTGAGGATAGAACTCAGGTGGTCAGCTTGTTTATCAAATGCTTTTACCATCTTCTTGACTTAATTTTATTCTTCCTAGTAGCTGAATAATCATTGCTTGTGAATACCTCATTTTCTATACCCATTCACAGACTGATCCACACCTAGATTGAGTGTGTGACTTGGTTATATTTGAACAATGCTTTGATAAACATTGGCTTATATATACTGACTTTGTTACCTATCAGTAAACAAACCAAGTGTGGTACCACTGCATAATGTTGTAGCCCTATTTTTATCTGTTTGAACAACCAGCACGCTCATTTCTGTAATGGCTTTGCTTATTCACATTGCTACCAACATTGTATAATCCAGTTTCCAACCTTGATAACATCTGCTTTTTGTATTTTCCCGATGATAGCAATTCTAACTTGAGTGAGCTGGAATCTCAATATAGTTTTGATTTACATTTTCTTTCTGGCTAAAGATGCTGGACATTTTTATACAATAATTCATCATTCATATTATCTTGGAAACATCTGCTCCACTCTTCTGTACACGTCTTGGCTACATTACTCCGTTTTTTTCCAGTGTTAACTGTTTGGAGCTATTTGTATAGTCTGGACTCTGTCAAATGATTAGCTGGCAGTGATTTCCTCCGATTCTATAGCTGTCTTCTCACTATGCTGATTGTGTCCTTTAGTATGCAGAAGCTTTACTTTGATGTGATCCTTTTTGCCATTTCTTCATATTGTTTCCTGAATGAACTGAGGTCCTATTCAGGAAACTAATGCCTTCACTTGTGTCTTAAAGTGTTTCCCCTCTGTTTCCTTTCAGTCGTTTCTAAGTTTCACGTGTCATAAGATCTTTAATAGATTTTTTTATTTAATATAATCTTCATTTACATTTCAAATGCTAAAATCTTTCCCAGCTTTCCCCCCTCCCCAAGAAAACCCTCAACCCCTCCTCCCAACCCCTGCCTTCAAGTATATTCCCCTCCACCAACCACTCCTCCCTCCCCCTTCAATTTCCCTTTGTTGAGGCATCTATTGAGCCTTCACAGGATCAAGGATCCTCCCACTGTTGCCTGGACAAGCCATTCCTCTGCCTCATTTTTGGTGAACCATGTGTATCCCTTGATTGTTGGTTTAGTCCCTGGGAGTCCTGGGAATCTGGGTGGTGTCTATCTTTGATAGATTTTTTTAAATTGATTCCTATGCATGGTGATAGATAGGGATCTAGTTTCTTTCTCTTATATATGTATATTCAGGTTTCATAGTATCACTTGTAAAAAGTCTGTATTTTCTCTAGAATGGTGCTTTGGCACCTCTGCTAGAAGTCAGATGACATAAATATGTCAATGGTTTTTCTGAATATTCCATTCTTTTTTTTATTGATGTGTTTATATTAATGCCACTTCTGCTTCTATTACTATGGATTTGTAATAATATATTTTGAAGTCATGTATTATTGTACCCCCCAACATTGGTATTCAATTTTACTTCCAAGCACATTTTAATCTATGACTTTTTAACTTATTCATGTAAATAATAGCATTCATAATTTTGAGGGAATTACAAGAAATCTGTAGATTGTATATGAAAATATAGCCATTTTCACATTATTGATTTGCTTATCCATGTATATGGGAAATCCTCACATAATTAAGTGTCTGTTTTCTTCAGTTTCTTTTGTTGGTATATCATAATTTTTATTATTGAGGGGTTTTCAACTTCAATAAGTCTATTCTGATGTGTTTTATGAAGACATCATTATGGGGAATTTTTATTTCTTTCCCAGAAAGTTTATGATTAATGCATGAAAAAGCTAGTAGAATGTGTATGTTAACTTGTCATCCTGTTGCTTTGGTCAATTTCTCAGTCAGATTAAAAACTTTTCTGGGTTATTTAATATCTTTTAAGTATAGAATAATATAATATGCTAATTGGAATAATTTTATATTTTCCTTTATTGTGTGTATTTTGCTATGGTTACAATTTCAAGTACTATACTGAATAAGAGGGATAAGTATTTTAAAGAAAATATTTTCAGGATCTTCTGGTTTTATTGTAATATTGGATATGAGTAAGTTATGTAAATTTCATTATGTTGTCAGTTTTTTATTTCTGGCTTATATATTAGAGTGGCATATTGAAGTTAGCCATGTTTATTGTGTCTAGGTCTTCTTCTTTAATGCCTATTTGAATTTATTTTATGACATGATATTTTTGACTATATATATAATTATATACATGAAATTAAAAATTACATATTATATATAATTTATAATGGTCATAACTTCCCGTGAATGGGACTTATCTTTAAGAGTGGCTTGTTTCCCTAATGAAACTCCCTTAAATAAAACTGTATTTTTATGTTCAAGTGGCTATCTGTTGGCCTTCTTGGTTAGGAATGGTTGTACCCACTTCTCCTTTAAACTATAGGACCCCGCCTGGGGAATACACACGTATGCCCCGTGCATGCTGCCATGGTCTATATGTGTTCATACATATGTTGAGTCTGTTGAGATTAGAAAGTCCTAGTTACTTGGAGTCCTCCATCCCCTCTGACTGTTATACTCTTTTGTCTCCTCTTTCACAGGACTCCCTGACCCCTAAGGGGAGGGATTTGATGGAGACTGCCCTTTTAGACTGAATATCCCAAGTGCTTTCATTCTCATCATAATATCTGGCTCTGGTTCTCTGTATTTGGTCTCATCTGCCTCGAAAGAAACTTCTGTAATGATGGCTGAACAAGGCACTGATCTGTGAGTACGAGAATGTTATTAGGAGTTATTTCATTGCTCTGATTTTTTTTAACAGAATAGTAATATTGGTTTTCCCTAGGTCTGTTGAGTATCTAGTATACTTGGAAACCCAAGCACTCAAAGAGTGTGCCTATTCCCAAGAATAGGGGAATGTAAGTCAGGAAATTGCTTTTTATTTTCTTCTTTTGGTAGCATGCAGAATACCTTCTAGGACCATGCATATTAGTCTATAGGAAGAAGGATCTAAGTATGTAGTTGGTTGGCTTTTCTGTTTTCAATGAGTTACACATGTGTTTTCAGGAATAGGACTTTACCTTCTGTTTTAGGAGAGCCACCAATAGCCTTGGTGGATGCCCTGGGTTATTTGGGGTTCCCATGGGACCATTTAGCTAAAATCTTGATTAAGTGAAACCTGATCACAATACTGGAAGTTTCACTTGGTGATGAGAGATGTCCAAATGGGGCTCTGTTTCATTGTTTACCTATTTGTTTAGATCAACCTCAAATATCTATATAATATAGTAAGCTTCTACTTAATATGCTTAAATACAAGCCCTCAGTTGCCTCTTCATTATAACTGTTCCTCCCTGTATTCCCTCTGTCTCCAACCCCTTTCTTCCCCCTTCGTGCTTGATACTACCATTCCTGTCCCCAGTCTGTCCATCCATAACTATTCTAACTTCCCTCCTAAGGAGATTCATCCCTCCTCCATGGTCTCTTACTTTTAATCTAATCTTGGTACTGATATAGATTATTGCTTGCTGATCATGACTTAATAAGTAACATGCACATATACAAGGTTACATAATATATTTGCCTTTCTAGATGTGAATTACCTCACTTGGGAATGATTTTCCTAGTCCCATCCATTTGCCTGTGAATTTCATGATTTGATTTTTTTGTTTTGTTTTGTTTTTTCAAGACAGGGTTTCTCTGTATAGCCCTGGCTGTCCTGGGACTCACTTTGTAGACCAAGCTGGCCTTGAACTCAGAAATCCTCCTGCCTCTGCCTCCCAAGTGCTGGGATTAAAGGTGTGCACCACCACCGCCAGGCTATGATTTAATTTTTAAAGGCCAAGTAATATTCCACATGTAACAAGGTATAAACATACCACATTGTCTTTATCTGTTTATTCATTGACAGACATCTAGATTGTTTCCATTTCTGGCTATATAAATGAAGTAACAATGGACATTGTTGAACAAATGTCTCTGTAATAGGATGAAAAGTCCTTTTGATTTATATTCAAGAGTGGTATAGTTCGATTTTTATTAGATATTTTCTTTATTTACATTTCAAATATTATCCCCTTTCCTCTTTTCCCCTCTGAAAACCCCCTCTCTTCTCCCCTCTCCCTCTGCTCACCAACCCACCAGTTCCTGTTTCCCTGTCCTGGAATTCTCTTCCACTTGGGGGATCGAGTCTTCACAGGAACAAGGGGCTTCTCCTTCCACTGATGATCAACAGGCAAGGCCATCCTCTGCTACTATGTGGCTGGAGCCATGGGTCCCTCTATGTATTGGTTGGTGGTTTAGTCCCTGCAAACTCTGGGGTACTGGTTGGTTCATATTCTTGTTCCTCCTATGGGGCTGCAAACCTTTCACCTCCTTGGGTTCTTTCTCTAGCTCCTCCATTAGAGACCCTGTGCTCAGTCCAATGGTTGTCTGAGAGCATCCACCTCTGTATTTGTCAGGCAGTGGTAGAACCTTTCAGGAGACAGCTACATCAGGCTCCTGTCAGCAGGCACTTGTTGGCATCCACAGTAGTGCCTGAGTTTAGTGACTGTATATTGGCTGGTGGGATTGCAAGTTGGTGCAACCACCCTGGAAATCAGTTTGTTGGTTTCTCAGAAAATTGGACATACTACTGCCCGAGGACCCAGCTATACCTCTCCTGGGAATATACCCAGAAGATGTAATAAGGACACATGCTCCACTATGTTCTTACCAGCCATATTTATAATAGCCAGAAGCTGGAAAGAACCCAGATGTCTCTCAACAGAGGAATGAATTCAGAAAATGTGGTGCATTTACACAATGGAGTGCTCTCAGCTATTAAAAAACAACGAATTCATGAAATTCTTAGGCAAATGGATGAAACTAGAGAGTATCATTCTGAGTGAGCTAACCTAGTCACAAAAGAACACACATAGCATGTACTCACTGATAAGTATTAGCCCAGAAGCTTGGAATACCCAAGATACAATTCAGAGAACACATGAAGCTTAAAAAGAAGGAAGAAGTGTGGATACTTTGGTCCTTCTTAGAAGGGAGAACAGAATACTATGGGAGGAGATACAAAGACAAAGTTTGGAGCAGAGATTGAAGGAAAGGCTATCCAGAGACTGTGCACCAGGGAATCCATCCCATATAGAGCTACCAATCCCAGATACTATTGTGGTAGAGTTGGATCTTGAGGTAGATTGTCTCCAATCTTCCTTCAGACATGCCACACTGATTTCCTTAATGGCTTTAAAATTTACACTTTTATCAGCAATAGATGAGAGTTCCCCTCTTTTCACATCCTTGCTGTGAGCTGTCACTTGTATTATTTATTGATCTTACCCATTCTGACAGGTGTAAGATGGGACCGCAAAGGAGTTTTGATTTTTATTACTTTGATAACTGAGAATGTTGGATATTTGTTTAAACGTTTCTCAGTCATTTGAGTTTTCTCTTTTGAGAATTCTGTTTAGATCTGTTTCCCATTATTTAATTGATTTATTATTTTTAAAAACGTATTTTGGATATTAGCTCTCTGTTAGATAGATAATTGATAAAAACCTTTTCCATTTTGTAGCCTCTTGACTTGTACAAATGATGTCTCTTGCTGTAAAGATGCTCTTTAGTTTTATAAGGTATGATTAATAAATTCTTGTTCTTATTGCCTATGTTAAAGTTATTCTGTTGAAAAATCCTTTTTTATGCTAATGAATCCAAAATTATTTTCACTTTCTCTTCTATAAAATTCAGTGTGTATTTCTAGCTTCTTTATAAAAAAACAATAAAAGATCAGGTATTGCTAGTTGTGTGGGTTTATTCCTGGGCATTCAGTTCTATTCCATTGATCAAAATGTCTGTTTTTATGACAATACCACATGATTTTTATTACTATAGCTCTGTAGTACAACTTGAGATCAGAATGATGATACAACCCACAGTACTTTTATTGTTTATGATTGTTTTTGATGTCCTTTTTTAAAATTTTTTATTTTTTTTTACTTTTTATATTTTCATGTGAAATTGAGAATTGTCTTTACAAGAGCTCTTCACTGGCTATGACATTTGGAAGAGCAGACCCTGCATCTTATCTGGGCACGAGCAGACCCTTGCTGGCTGCAGCACTTGGGAGAGTGGCCCTATATCTTATCTGAGCAGCACAGTAGAGCTAGCCTTGGTGGTGTGGGCCTAGGACAATTGTCCCCAAGGTGTGAGTACTGGAGAGATGACCCTATCCCTTGCCTGGGAAAGGCAGGAGAGCTAGCTCTAGTAAGGTAGGCACAGAAGAGCTGGCGGGATGACCAGGTTAGCTACCACCCAGTCTGAGATCCAGGGCTCTGAGTTAGCCCATCTCAACATCTACCTCATCTATGAATGACTGAAGTACACTGACACAGGGTGACAGCTGGCTATCCAAGAGGAGTCCCAGTGGGGAATTAGTAGTGATAATGTAGCATAATCCAAAGAACTCTAACCTCTGGATTATGCAATGAACTTTCGCAGAGCCTTACAAATACAGAGGCAGAAACTAGCAACTAACTATTGGACTGGGCTTGGGGTCCCTAACAGAGGTTCTAGAGGGTGGTCCGGAGGATCTGAAAGGGTTTATAGCCCCATGGGAAGAACAATGACTTCGAATACCCAGACCCCCCAGACTCCCCGGAACTGAACCATCAAGCAAGGGGTACACATGGTTCCAGCCAAAAATGTGGCAGAGGAAGACCTTGTTGGGCATCAGTGGGAGGAGTGGTCTTTGGTCAGGTAAAGGCTCAATAGAAGCCCCAACAAAGGGAAAAAGACAGGGGGTGGGGTGGGGTGGGGGGGATGGGGGTTAGGTGGGAGTGTGTCGGGTAGAGGGGCATATACATGGAGGCAAGGGGTGGGAGGAGGGGTAGAGAATCTTTGGGGAGGGGGGCTTTTGGGAGGGGGAAATTGGGAAAGGTTTTTACCATTGGCAATGTAAATGAAGAAAGAAGTTACTCAATAAAAAAAAAGAAACAAAACAAAACAAAACAAAAGCTGTTTGTTTTCTTTTCTGGGAAGGTTGCAAAGGTAGAGATCAGGTGTGGAGGGACTGGGATATGAGTGGGATTGAGATTCATTATGTGAACTTCACAAAATATCAATAAAAAGTTTTTCAAGAAGTTCTGTCAAGAACTGTGTTGGAAATTTGATGAGGTTAGCATGGAACCTGTAGATTGCTTTTGGTGGTATGGCCAGTTTTACTATGTTAGTCCTACATAGTCAAGTCTATGAGCATGGGGGAATTTTTCTATCTTCTTATACCTTCTTTAACTTATTTCCTTCAAAGACTTGAAGATTTGTCATAGATTTTTCAATTACTTGATTAGAGTTACTCCAAGGTATTTATATTATTTTGGGCTATTGTGAAAAGTATTGCTTTCCTGATTTCTTTCCCAGATTGTCATTTATATATCGAATGACTTCTGATTTTTGTGGGTTTATATACCTGAATAAAAAACCCTGCTACTATGTGAAAGATCTGTATGACAAGAACTTCAAGACTCTGAAGAAGGAAATGGAAGAAGACCTCAAAAAATGGGAAAACCTCCCATGCTCATGGATCGGTAGAATCAATATAGTTAAAATGGCCATTTTGCCTAAAGCACTATACAGATTCAATGCAATACCCATCAAAATCCCAACTCAATTCTTCACAGAGTTAGAAAGAGCAATTATCAAATTCATCTGGAACAACAAAAAACCCAGGATAGCTAAAACTATTCTCAGCAACAAAAGAAAGTCTGGGGGAATCAGTATCCCTGACCTCAAGCAATACTACAGAGCAATAGTGTTAAAAACTGCATGGTATTGGTACAGTGACAGGCAGGAGGATCAATGGAACAGGATTGAAGATCCAGAAATGAACCCACACACCTATGGCCAATTGATCCCCGACAAAGAGGCTGAAAACATCCAATGGAAAAAAGATAGCCTTTTCAACAAATGGTGCTGGTTCAACTGGAGGTCAGCATGCAGAAGAATGTGAATTGATCCATCCTTGTCTCCTTGTACTAAGCTCAAATCCAAATGGATCAAGGACCTCCACATAAAGCCAGACACTCTGAAGCTAATAGAAAAGAAACTGGGGAAGACCCTTGAGGACATCGGTACAGGGAGAAAGTTTCTGAACAGAACACCAATAGCGTATGCTCTAAGATCAAGAATTGACAAATGGGACCTCATAAAATTACAAAGTTTCTGTAAGGCAAAGGACACCATCAAGAGGACAAATCGGCAACCAACAAATTGGGAAAAGATCTTCACCAATCCTACATCAGATAGAGGGCTAATATCCAATATATATAAAGAACTCAAGAAGTTAGACTCCAGAAAACCAAACAACCCTATTAAAAAAATGGGGTACAGAGTTAAACAAAGAATTCTCACCTGAAGAACTTCGGATGGCGGAGAAGCATCTTAAAAAATGCTCAACTTCATTAGTCATTAGGGAAATGCAAAACAAAACAACCCTGAGATTTCATCTTACACCAGTCAGAATGGCTAAGATTAAAAATTCAGGAGACAGCAGGTGTTGGAGAGGGTGTGGAGAAAGAGGAACACTCCTCCACTGCTGGTGGGGTTGCAAATTGGTACAACCACTCTGGAAATCAGTCTGGCGGTTCCTTCGAAAACTGGGCACCTCACTTCCAGAAGATCCTGCTATACCACTCCTGGGCTTATACCCAGAGGATTCCCCACCATGTAATAAGGATACATGCTCTACTATGTTCATAGCAGCCCTATTTATAATTGCCAGATACTGGAAAGAACCCAGGTATCCCTCACCAGAAGAGTGGATGCAAAAAATGTGGTATATCTACACAATGGAGTACTATTCAGCCATTAGAAACAATGCATTCATGAAATTCTTAGGCAAATGGATGGAGCTAGAGAACATCATACTAAGTGAGGTAACCCAGACTCAAAAGGTGAATCATGGTATGCACTCACTAATAAGTGGATATTAACCTTGAAAACTGGAATACCCAAAACATAATCCACACATCAAATGAGGTACAAGAAGAAAGGAGGAGTGGCCCCTTGTTCTGGAAAGGCTCAGTGAAGCAGTATTCGGCAAAACCAGAACGGGGAAGTGGGAAGGGGTGTGTAGGAGGACACGGGAAGAGAAGGGGGCTTATGGGACTTTCGGGGAGTGGGGGGCTAGAAAGGGGGAAATCATTTGAAATGTAAATAAATTATATCGAATAAAAAATTAAAAAAAAGAAATGGATACCTCAGTCAAAGAAAATGTTAAATCTAAACAACAACAAATGCAAGAACAAACGATCCAGTTAATCTGGGACACTATGTAATGATCAAATCTAGGGACAATAGCAATATAGAAATAAGAAACTCAGGCCAAAGGCACAGAAAATATTTTCAACAAAATTATAGGAGGAAAGTTTTCTTATCTTAAGAAGAAGGTGCTTATTGGGGTTCATGATACATACAAAACACCAAATAAACTGGACCACTCTGCAACTTTTAAGCAGTGGGTTATTTAAGTTCAGTGTTGAAATTTTAATGGTTTGTTGAATTAATAATATTTAGTTATTTCCTTATTATCTACAAGTCCTTACTCTTTTTTAGCTTGATATAATGTAATGGTGAGGCTTTCTACCTGAGTACTATGCATCACTTATTCTTAAGATTTCTGTTAATTTGTCTTGAAAAACCTTCTATATTTACCGAATTTTTCATTTATGTGCTATATTGTCTTCCTTAGAATATTTAGTTGTTTTCTGGTATTCTTGCAGGATTTAGAAATCTAGCAAAATAAGATTCTTCTGCCATAGATTTTAAGAAATTGAAAAGCTTATGTATAATAGAAGAAACAAGCGTTCTTTTTTATTTTCTATATTCTTTGTTTACATTCCAAAATGATTTTCCCTTTCCTGGTTCCCCCCTTTCCATAAGTCCCATAAGCCCTCATCCCTCTGCCCATTCTCCAATCAACCTTCTCCTTCTTCTCTGCCTTGTACTCCCCTACAATGCTGGATCAAGGCTTTCCAGGACCAGGGACTTCTTCTTGGGAGTCATTTGATATGCAAATTGTGTTTTGGGTATTCAGAGCTTCTGGGCTAATATCCACTTATCAGTGACTGCATTCCATGTGTGTTCTTTTGTGATTGGGTTACCTCACTTAGGATGATATTTTCCAGTTCCAACCATTTGCCTAAAAACTTCATGAATTCATTCTTTTTAATTGCTGAGAAGTATTCCATTGTGTAAATAAACCACATTTTCTGTATCCATTCCTTCCTTGAGGGACATCTGGGTTCTTTCCAGCTTCTGGCTATTACAAATAAGGCTGCTATGAATATAGTGTAGCATGTGTCCTTATTGCATGCCAGGGAATCCTCTGGGTATATGCCCAGGAGTGGTATAGCAGGGTCCTCCGGACATGTCATGCCTAGTTTTCTGAGGAACCGCCAGACTGATTTCCAGAGTGGTGTACCAACTTGCATTCCTACCAGCAGTGGAGGAGTGTTCCTCTTTCTCCACATCCTCGCCAACACCTACTGTTTTCTGAGTTTTTATTCTTAGCCATTTTGACTGGTGTGAGGTGAAATCTCAGGGTTGAAACAATCATTCTTGAGAGACAAAATATGAAGAAATCATTACCAATTATGCATCTGATGGGCAAAATATGGAGAATCTATTAGAGTACTAAAATAAATAACTCAAAACCTCAACCATTTAATATCAAGTAGGGAAATAAACTGAACATAGTTCTCAAGAGAAGAAATACATATGTTCACTAGACATGAAAAACATGTTCAATATTCTTAGCAAAGAAATGCAAGAAGAAATATATATATTTCACCTCACCCCAGGCAGAATGGCTACCATCAAGGAAATGAATAATAAAACATGTTGATTAGGATGTGGGTGAAGAATATTTAAGCACTGCTGGTAGGAACTCAAAACTGCTTTGCTCACTTTGTATGGAGAAGCTAAAAAAATTATGATGCAACTATACCAATCCTGAGTATGCAAGGAAGGGATATATAGCATATTATATACTAGTTGGTCATTCATATTTAGTACAAATTTATTCATACTAGAATAGTTATGAAACTGCTAATATACCTATCAGCAGACAAAGAAAATTTGAACCCCCACATATGTGCGTGAAGAACTAGATGAAATTTACATGAAATAAATTGATCTAGAAAAATAAATATTACATCTTCTCTCATCATGGAATCTAGAAATGTTTATATATTATGCTAGACATGTGATGACATGAAAGTAGGACTATGTAGGTGGGGGAAAGGGAATTGATACAGGGAACAAAAGTGTAATTGAAGTAAGGAAGACATATATATATATATATATATATATATATGAAGTTATATATATATATATATATATATATAGGAAGACAGTATATATATATACTGACTGTATTCTATGTACATATATACACATATATACATACTTAATATATACTATATATTTATAGCTGTATATATGAGATATATGGCACACATATATACATATATGTATGTATAGACAGTATATAAATACATATATAACATATTCTAAACTTAAACTCTATCGTGTACCTTTTTTTTTAACCATTAATCCATTTTTTTGCTTTCTTCAAATTTTTTCACTGTTTCTCTGTTTGATATCTCCTTTTCTGGGGTTATCCAGTAGTTTTACAATCTTGGCTCCCCTCTTAGACCTTTCTTCATATTATATTACATTCATGGTACATGAACTTTGGTTGAGAGTCTGAAAAATATTAGATCATGCAACTGAAAGATATGTGAGCCTCTATCTATGTTAAGAAGAGAGAATTATCCGTTTTGATTTCTCACAGAACTCTTTGTCATCTTTCCTGTGAACAAATCTTTTTTACAGCAGTAAAAATAAATATACAGGAGTATAAATAAACAGGCTCGTGACAAGAATTCAGAACAATTGGTTTTGCTGGTTATTTATGTGTATGTTAACATATTGAGTGTCATAAGTGAGAATGGCAATTGAATATGTTCCAATCAAGGGTTATTAAGCCCTCTTCTGTGATGGACTGAACCTACATATGATGAACGAAATTCCTAGTATCATATACTAGCTAAAATTATCATCTTTGACTTAGAGCTTTCTAAGTGGAGTGATGGCTCTGAGCCATGATCAGTTTTGGGATTTTTAGAAAATTACTTAATTCCCCGAGGCAAAATTTTTTTAATGTCAAAAATTGTTACTAAGCTTGTAGTCTTCTGAGAAAAAGGGATGCGTGTAAAGAAAACATAGTGGCTTTAAAAGACATCTGATATCTATGAATCAAAACAAGGGATGTATGTCTCTTCATTTTGTATTAAGGCAGTACTTCATGACTGCCTTGATAAGCAGAATGCATCAAAGAGATACTGCATAGACTTTTGTGTCACCTACTGCCTGTCTTTCTTAGAAAAACCACTGTGGTAGTATTTGGCTCCTAAGTAAGAACTCTGATTCAAGGCAACAATTTGGTCCCATAGAAAGGAGGGAGAAGAAACAAAGTTCATCTGAGCTGCAGTGGAGTCCCTCCAAATTTTTAATTTTCTACCCCATGTATAATGTGAGTACAAAGTGTATGATCCCAGCCCTGTCCATTGTCAGTCTAACGTTGTGAATAAAATTCCAAGAGTGGATCAACTGAACCAAGCAAAACTAATAATCTTGAGTTAAGATGATGACAATGACGAAAATGATGATAGTTATGATGATAAATTATTTTCCCACAGGCCACCATTTTTGCGTATATAGTAACCCAAAACTAGAACAGTGGCTTCTGAATTTGCTTATTGCTAGAATCAACATCATGACCAAAAGTAACTTGGGGAGAAAACTTTATTTCATCTTACATTTATATTATATATCATGAGGGGAGGTCAGGACAGGAACTCAAGGAAAGAACCTGGAGACAGAACTGAAGCAGAGGCCATGGAGGAGTGCTATTTATTGGTGCACACATTTTCTTCTTTTTTCTCTTTCTTTTTATTTTGCTATTTGAAGCAGAATGTTTTTAAAAATTAAAATATTACATCATTCTCCTCTTCTGTTTCTTACTCTTGCCCCCTGATAGCTCCCTCTAAAATTAATGGACTCTTTTTCTTTAATTATTATTGCTAATTATTATTATATATGAGTAAGTAAGTATATAAATACAACTTGCTGAATTCATTAATATTGCTTGTATGAATATGTTCTATCAGCCCACTTTTTTATACATCCAAGGCAACCTCCCTAGGACTGGCACCACCTACAGTTAGTTGGACACTGCCACATTGATCTTTATTCAAATAAACCATCTACAGGCTTTAGTACAGGTCAGCCTGAGGTAGGCATGTTTTCAGTCAAAGTTCCATTTTCCCAGATGACTCTATCTTGTGTCAAGTTGACATAAAAACTAGCAAGTACATTTAGGTTAATGTCTAAGGATGATTTTAAGTATCTCATCCATTAAATTCATTTTATCCAATAACACTGTTACTGCCATGTTTTATGTATTGAACAGTTAACTTACAGACATGATGAGTGTGCCAGGTGGCTATCTTTTTTATGTAAAAAATACTTCTCAGACCTAGTAATAGAATGTAATTCCTCTGATATAAGCCTGGTTTGGTTGACTCCTAGTTGGCCCCACTCATGCATATGCAATTAGCATTGGCTCACAGAATGCCTGGAGTCCATGACCATCCTGTGGCTTCCACCTCAGAGAATATTATGATGGCTGGATCATGTCTTCCTTGATTCTCTAGAAAGCTTATCTGGACTTCTTTCTGTGCTGTTGGCAGCATTCCAAAACAATGAATGAAGGATTAAAGGGCTCCAGAGGCTCCATCTTCAGACCGATATAATGTCATTTCTGCTTAATTTTTTTTCTCACCAGAACAAGTTACAAGGCTTCCCAGACTTGGGAAGGGTGAGTAAATTGTGTTTGTCTCTTAGAAAAAAACTCTTGCAAAGGGTCAGTGTACAAGGTGTGAAAGTTAATCTCCATTGTTTACTACTTTGGAGTCACCCAGGAGATATGCGACTGGGGTTGTCTTCAAGAATTCCAGGGGCAGAATACATTCCATGGATGTGGACTGAACTCATGGAATGCAGTTCCAATTGAACCAATCATCTGTCTTTGCCTCTTGACTGTGGACACAAAGTAACTAGCCGCTTCAGGTTACTGTTATCAAAGTCAAAAGTTACACTTGCCACTATATCTTTCCAACCATCCAAGGATGCACCCTAAATTTGAGGCAAAACAAGCTCTTATTTCCTAAAGCTTCTTATGTCCAGGCATTTGGTTAGAGCAATGAGATAACATACAAGAGGAGAGTTTCCTGGAATCATTTTATAGTAATAGTATTATGGAATAAAACGTGGTGAGGGGGTACCTGGTGGGCCCAAGCCAAGGTATCCCCCTGAAAAATCACATCATGCAACAGATCTAATATAAGGGTGTTTATTTGGGGGAAGGGGAAGGGGAGAATGGACCTGAAGAAGGGCAGAGACAACCAAGTGGACGTGTAGACAGGCAGACAGATGGGATCAGAGTTGTAAGGGCAGAGAAGAAGATAGGGTACAGAGAAAGACAGAAAAGAGGAGAGAGAGACTGACCTGGAACACACACACACACACATACACACACACACACACACACAGAGAGAGAGAGAGAGAGAGAGAGAGAGAGAGAGAGAGAGAGAGAGAACTGAGATAGTGAGCAATCTATGTTGCTGGGTTCCTCCTGGGAGGAGCCTAGTGGAGTAGCCTGTAAGCTAACAAATAAACGATCTTAGGACTTTCCCATTTTTAATACAGATCAGTGTCAAAGCCATAATATGAATTCAGGGAATAGGACCCCAGAGGGTATATTCTTTACTCCCCTCACTAGTGCTTCTGAGTGCGTGGTAGATATCATGTACTATTAGTAAAAGAATACACTAAAAGATGGCTGACCTCTGTAACAACCTAGAACCTCAAGCTGCCATAGCATATCATGTAACTACCTTGAATCTTTGATTTATAATTTGTGGGTGTTTGCTGTTGGATAAATGACTTGGCTTCTTGACTCCCAATGTAAGGTACTTACATTGAATAATCTTTAGAGTAATTGAGTAAAATACAGAAGCTACTGCCATCTTTGCTATGACACAGAATTTTATGTAAAATAACACAATAAATTGAAAAATTTATGGGCACATTCTTAAAGAGTATATGATCTTAATGAAGATGGTAGTACTGTTTTACATGTGTTAAGTGGTTAGGAAATACATAACTATTAAAGCATTTGTGACAAAGTCAGCTTGTAAATCTGGAAGTCAGAAGCTACCATAGTAGATTTAGAGATGGAGGGTTATCTGAAAACAGCTGAAATGTTCTAAGACTGAAAATGGCTGAATATCAATCAAAACATGACGAACTAAGAAGGATTAAAGGTAGATGAAACGCACATTTCATGGGTTCTGGATGTTTCCAAACAGTTTGTTTCAGCTGAATGTAGTTCTGTCTGTCTAGTTTTTCTTACAGGAAAAAAAAATCACATAAGAAAATTAAATGTTCAGCATGTTCAAATTGTTTACTAATATACCAATCATTTTGTAACAACACTATCTTTTCAAAATGTGAAATTGATTATTATCATTCATCTACTCCTTATTACCACTCAATAAGCATCAACTCATTAATCCTTTTTAATGAAGTTTCATTTAATAAACAGATATGTTTAATTGGATGAAATTGATGGATATGAGGAGAGGATGTGTGAGTGTCCAGGGATCTAGGAAAAGGAAGAAGAGTGAAAAGAGTTTCCCGTGCATTTTTCAACAATGGCCAGTCAATCTATGTGTCTTACCTACTTGGCAAGAAAAATCAACTGGGAAATTGAATAACCTCAATGACACCGGTTATTGAGGTCTGCCAACTTACTCCTCTTGCTCTGTCTAACTCTCTGCTCATCCTGTGAACCTGTACTTGTGATTTACCTCATGCCATCAGGAGGCTGCATTCTCCTGCTGACACAAACAGGCTGAACTGCATGGCCATTACATTTCTTAGTGTAAATTGCAAAATTGGCACTCTCCTTTGTGTATCGGTCTCTTCTAAGTTTCCAGGGTTTAATGAAATGCAAACATACTGACACATTCCATTTTGTGGATCTGCAAACAGAGGAGCAGATGCTAGAGGATCATGACCTGCAAAGAGCCTGTGCCCTGCTGTTCCCGGTGGCTGCCACCCCAATAACACACGTACTCACCCTCTAATTTGAAGTGCTGGCTCATAACTGAATTATATCTGAACATTTGCATGCATTTTCCCAAGGTTCATTTTCTTGTAACCTTGGACCAATGTTTCCTTCTACCCCTGTTTTCAGTTTGGGACTTGAAATCTATGTAACAAATATCTTCTAAACATAACCCTCAATCATAGCATCTACACTAATAACAAAGTGGGCTTTGAACCGATGATTTTGAATAACTTTGCATCCATGAAAACTGATTTTTCTCTTCCTCCAGGATATAAATTAGTTTAGAAAGAAAACGATTATGATACTCAAACTTCTATTCTTTATTCACTGTGAACAAAGTCTGAGCTAACAAAAGCATATAGATTGGTGTCTTTAAAAAAGAACCTGGAGGTAAATTGACTTTCAATGGTAAGATTTTGCCTCATTGTAATACTATCTGACATCTAAGCTGATGAATGCATCTGAAGTAAACTTACGTTTGCAGGTAGATGTTTCGTAGGCTTCACCAATGACCGAGCACAAATACAAATACAATAAAACAGAGGTATCTATATTTGTTGTAGTTAAAAAGCAAAAATAATTGGTCAGTAAGGTAAATTATCACTAGCATTATGAACTGAATTCTTTAAAAATTGCAAACTACTAGCAATACTGGCAATATCTGTGATTTCATAATATTTAGACTCATTTAATTACAGTTTGCTTCTTTCTAGGTTAAAATTCTAGTACTTTATGATTGCATGCATATTTGTGGCCTTTAACTATTCTCTCAATAATTTTCTTAGGAGGTAATTATTTGTTGAACAGAGATTTATTAAATATATTATTTTAATTTCAGGTACTGTGCCTCATTTACATATACAGAAATCACATGTTGTTTGGCTTCTTAGCACTTTTAGTATGGTTGAGGAACAATACAAATAAATGAACACTTGAACATTTCATTAATTTTTCAGTCAATAAACCTATAACACTAAGTTGAACTTCCAGGATTCATCCTAGACACTGAGCATGCAACAATGAACTCAAGAGACAAGGTCCTTGCTGAGGAGAAGAGTCCATTATAATGCAGGAAACAACAGATGAAGAAACAAGAAAATTTCAGATGACTATGAGGGCCAAGATGAATACAGAGCAGAGTGAATATGTGTGGACGGGGTGGAGAGGACAGTGCTAAAGTGCAAGAATTATTACTGAGTGCATTGCTAAAGCTGCAGTTATTAGGGATGGTTTTTCTGGATGGGATACATCTGTGCTGTGATAAAAATACCAGGAATTAGCCAGCTGTGGGGATCAGAATGTTTTTTTTTTTAAGTGGTGAACAACAGTTAGAAAAGCTCTAGGAACCAAACTAGTTTGGCCTGCTACAGGCAGCAAGTCATGAAACACAGGATCAAAGATGTCTACGGACAGATAACATATGGTCAAACGTGTACAGACTGAGAACATAGGGTCAACAATGTCAAAGAGACCTCAGCACCATAAAAAAAAAAATTACTCTTTCATCTTAAAAGTGCTCAGAATTAGTAGTGAGTGTTAACCACTGAAGTACCCTGATTCAAGTTTTTAATACATTACTCAGGTAATCTGTGCTTGGGACTACATAGAAATAGGTTAACAAGTAACTTTTACTAGAAACCAGTGGGCAAGCTGTGGCGATGAGAACAATCTTATCCATAAAGAAAGTTGTAACGCACTTGGTGTGTTTTTAAAACCCGGGCAGTGCAGATGTAAGTGCCACTGTGGAAGGGCCATTGGACTAACACATGTGAGACCAGGCCATCAGAGGAGAGAGCCCATACTTTGAAGGATAGATGTGTTCATAGCTGTGCAACTCTTTCGCTTAGCTCAAAGAATCATGCATTTTTATTCAAGTGAGTGTTATTTGAAGTGGAAACTTAAAGGTTCTGTTGAAAGTCAGTTGTGTTAGATGGTGTTTTGCTGGGGCAAATGTGAAGGAATGTTTCGCTGCAGTGGACACAGGCGAAAGGGTGTTTTAGTAGAGCAAGCACGTGAAAGGTTGAATGATCATGGCTTTGATAATGGCAAACATGGACTGGCCCACCTTCCATTGCATGGTTGAACCCTATTTGTCAGAACTTCATAGAGAGGATTGCATCAAAAACCTTCTCATGAACTTCCTGTGGCTTCTTGCCACTTTGTCAGACTCAGGAAATTGGCAGAGTGATGTCAGCTGATACAGACTCACATGGAGTTTTGCTAAGACAGACTGACATGCGGAGGCACTCAGTGGACTACAACAGGGGCTTGGCTTAGCTTGGCTTGGCTTGCTTTTTATGTAGGCATAAATTTTTCTCAACCCTACTGCTAATAATGGTTTGTAAAGGCTTTAACATGCCTTCTAGCCCACCACCCACCAGAGTAGTGGAAAAGAAAGGATACAGGGGGAGTGGACCTTTTTAGAAATTGTTCTTTGAAACAAATTCCAGGAAGTCAGCATTTTAGTTCACAGGATTCAGCAGCAGCAGCAGCTCAGTCTACTCGTCAACACTTCATGAATACACCAGCAGCCCAGTTCTGTAGAGTCAAGACACGTAATAAGAATCAGCAGCAGTGGCACAACCTAGCAGAGACAGCCAGGCCTCTATTGAATCTGCATGAGTCAGGGGCAGGACCACTAAGATGCCCAGAGAAGTTCTTGACTGTGGCTCTTTCAGCGAAGACCTGAGACCAAGAAGTGTTGCAACGTTAGATATGCACTTCAGTTATTTTTTTCTCAGCTAGACATTATTAACTGAATCAGTACACTTGCTGATTAATCTGTTAGCAATGGCTTAGAAAAGCCAGTCCTGTGGAAGATATTTTTTTAGCCCTGCCAAGTTTATTTTTATTGTCCTTTTCACTTTGTGCCACTGTTCCTTCCTCCTTGTTTTGACCTGGTTTGCTAATCTTGAACATCTGCACATCTACTACCATGTTTAGCAATTTATAGTATTATCAAATATACTCTATAAAACATTGTGTTCAAACACCTATGATATGTATGGTTCAAAATGTGACTAAGACTATTACTATCTTCTTGGTGAAAATATAATGCAGAGTTTTCATTTCTTAACCATAGCTATCTTCTCAGTTGGTTTATCTTGCAATTAAAATGATTTCTGATGGAGATATTGGAGTCACGTTTTGTTTTATCAGTTCTCATTTTCAACTCCTACAGCAGATATTTCAACAGCCAAGTTGTCTGAACTAAGCCAAACAGAAAAGAGTCATGTGCCCTCTATTAGTCTCTACATGTCTGCAAAATACTCTAGGTATCTGAATTTTAATAGAATGCATTGTTATCAAGAATGTTGAAACTAAAAGGTATACAGGGATCAGTGAGATCATGCACATATTTGTAACAGTAAGACGATCCCTGAAGGTTAGTGTGGTCAGTTTGATAGACTTTACAATCACATTGCAGATAAGCTTCTGGCGTGCCTATAGAGATATCTTGATTGTGCTAATTGAATTGGAAAGACCTGCCCACTGTGGGTGGCACCGTTCTCTGGCTGAGATGCTGGACTGTACGTGTAGAAAGCAAGCTGAGCAACGGCATGCGTTCACTGCTTTCTGCTTGCTGATTGTAGATGCAATGTAACCAGAAGCTTCCAGCTCCTGCTGTCCTGTCCTCTACATGCTCCCAACATGTAGCAGAGACAACGGGAGAGCTCAATAGAGAGAATGAATGAAAGAACATTATCACATTGGGAGCTTAGGTACATCCAGTGGCAATAGAATAGGAAACTTATTAATACATTCAGCCAAAGTCCCCACCTGTCAGAGTTCCAGGTGGACCAGAATGTTTTCTCCTGTGAAGTTTCCAAGAAGAAAAAACAAATAATAAAAATGCATACCTCTGTCATACCTACTATGCTCACAGGATCTTTGTTCACAGGATCTAGCAGAAACTTACAAGGTAAATGAAAAAGTCTGAATTTTGTATCCTTTTTGTTTGTTTGTTTAAATAGAGAAATCTCTAGCTTCTGTATGCAAACACATGAATATACACATACTCTTGCATATACACAGATACACAAAAAAAGTACATCAAAATGTATGTAGGAAAAGAGACTGTTTTTGTCTGAGTTCTGTCTGCATTGCTCATCGGACTGTTATGCTACCTTGAAGTCAGGACTCAGATAATTCGCATTTTCTGCTTCTGAGACTACAATATTTTAGTTTGTTTCATATAGAAATAACTACCAATAGCCACTATTCAATTACAAAATAAACCATTAGGTTTCTTTTTTGTAAGACATCAAAATAATTTATAATAGTTAAATGCCTCTTAAATATACATGATATCTTCTGAAGCTACAAGTAATATACACTCAACCAGTTTTTAAAATCTATTTGGAACATTAAACATGATAGAAGTAGGAAAAAAATTCTTATGAAGTTCTTGATGAAAGGAAATTGTGACAAGTTCCTGATTAGACAGAAACCATTCCATCTCAAAGGGGGAATATACAGCGTAACTGTGGCTTCATAGAAGGAATTGGGTAGTGTTCCTTCTGTATCCGTTTTGTGGAATAGTTTAAAGAGTATTGGTATTATGTCTTCTTTGAAGGTCTGATAGAATTCTGCACTAAACTCATCTTGTTCTATGATTTTTATTTTTTGGTTGGGAGACTTTTAATGACTGCCTCTATTTCTTTAGGGATTATGGGACTATTTAGATGGTTTATGTGATCCTGATTTAACTTAGGTCTTTGGTATCAGTCTATAAAATTGCCCATTTCATCCAAATTTTCCAGTTTTGTTGAATATATGCTTTTGTAGTAAATGATTTTTTTTAATTTCCTCAGTTTCTATTGTTACACCTCCCCTTTCATTTCTGAATTTGATAATTGGATACTTACTTTGTGTCCTCTGGTTAGTCTGGCTAAGGGTTTGTCTATCTTGTTGATTTTCTCAAAGAACTAACACCTGGTTTTATTGAGTCTTTGTATAGTTCCTTTTATTTCTACTTGGTTGATTTCAGCCCTAAGTTCGATGACTTCGTGCCCTCTACTCCTCTTGGGTGTATTTTCTTCTTTTTGTTCTAGAGCTTTCAGGTGTGCTGTTAAGCTGGTAGTGTATCCTCTCTGCTGTTTCTTTTTTGGAGGCACTCAGAATTATGAGTTTTCCTCTTAGCACTGCTTTCATTGTGTCCCATAAGTTTGGATATGTTGTGCCTTCATTTTCATTAAATTTTAAAATCTTTAATTTTTTTCTTTATTTCTTCCTTGACCAAATTATCATTAAATAGGGTGTTGTTCAGCTTACACATGTATGCGGACTTTCTGTTGTTTTTGTTGCTATTGAAGACCAGCCTTAGTCCGTGGTGATCTGATAGGATGCATGGGATTATTTCAATCTTCTTGTATCTGTTGAGGCCTGTTTTGTGACCAATTATACGGTCAGTTTTGTAGACAGTACCATGAGGTGCTGAGAAGAAGGTATATTCTTTAGTTTTAGGATGAAATGTTCTATAGATAGCTGTTAAATCCATTTGGTCCATAACATACGTTAGTTTCACTGTATCTCTGTTTAATTTGTGTTTCACTGATCTGTCCATTGCTGAGAGTAGGGCATTGAAGTCTCCCACTATTATTGTGTGAGGTACAATGTGTGCTTTGAGCTTTAGTAAAGTTTCTTTTATGAATGTGAGTGCCCTTGCTTTTGGAGCGTAGATGTTCAGAATTGAGAGTTCTTTTTGATAGAGTTTTCCTTAGATGAGTATGAAGTGTCCTTCCTTATCCTTTTTGAAATCTTTTTGTTGAAAATCAATTTTATTTGATATTAGAAGGGATTCTCAAGCTTGTTTTGGGGACAATTTTCTTGGAAAATTGTTTTCCAGCCCTTTTGAGGTAGTGTCTGTCCTTTGACACTGAGGTGCTTTTCCTGTATGCAGCAAAATGCTGGGTCCTGTTTACTTATTTAGTCCATCTATATCTTTTTATTGGGGAATTGAGTCCATTGATGTTGGAAGATACTAAGGAATAGTGATTGTTGCTTCCTGTTATTTTTGATGTTATTTTTATATTGGTGTGGTTATCTTCTTTTTGTTTTGTTGAAAGATTAGTTTCTTATTTTTTTTTCCTAGGATGTAGTTTCCTCCCTTGTGTTGGTGTTTTCCATCTATTATCCTTTGTAGGGCTGGATTTGTGGAAAGATATTTTGTAAATTTGGTGTTGTCATGGAATATCTTGGTTTTTCCATCTACAGTAATTGAGAATTTTGCTGGATATTGTAGTCTAGGCTGGCATTTGTGTTCTCTTAGGGTCTGTATAAGATCTTCACAGGATCTTCTAGCTTTCATAGTGTCTGGTGAGAAGTCTGGTGTAATTCTGATAGGTCTGCCTTCATAGGTTACTTGACCTTTTTCCTTAACTACTTTTAATATTATGTCTTTGATATTATGTCTTCTATATTTTTGTTGAATATATTTACTGCCCCTTTAAATTGGGAATCCTCACTTTCTCTTCTGTACCTATTTTTTTTTATCTTTTTTTAATTTTTTTATTCAATATATTTTTTATTTACATTTCAAATGATTTCCCCCCTTCTGGCCCCCCACTCCCTGAAAGTCACATAAGCCCCCTTCCTTCCCCCTCTTCTGTACCTATTATCCTTAGGTTTGGTCTTCTCATTGTATCCTGGATTTCCTAGACATTTTGGGTTAGGAGCTTTTTGCATTTTGCTGTTTCTTTGGCTGTTGAGTCAATGTTTTCTATGGTATCTTCTGTACCTGAGATTCTCTTTTTTATGTCATATATTCTGTTGGTGATGCTTGCATTTATGACTCCTGACTTCTTTCCTATCTTTTCTATCTCCAGGGTTGTCTCTGTGATTTCTTTATTGTTTCTCTTTCCATTTTTTAGATCCTGGATGGTTTTGGTCAATTCTTTTACCTGTTTAGTTGTGTTTTCCTATAATTCTTTAAGGGATTTTTATGTTTCCTCTTTATAGACTTCTGCCTGTTTATCTTTGTTCTCCTGTATTTCTTTAAGGGAGTCATTGATGTCCTTCTTAAAGTCCTGTATCATCGTCTTGAGATGTGATTTTAAATCAGAGTCTTGCTTTTCTGGTGTGTTGGGGTATCCAGGGCTTGCTATGGTGGGAGAACTGTATTCTGATGATGCCAAGTAGCCTTGGTTTCTGTTGCTTATTTTCTTGCCCTTGCTTCTTGCCATCTGGTTATCTCTGGTGTTAGCTGGTCTTGCTGTCTCTCACTGTGGCTTATTACTCCTGCAAACCTGTGTGTCAGTACTCCTGGGAGACCAGTTCTCTGGGAGGAATTTGTGTATGGAGAGCTGTGGCATGGGGTCAGATCTGGGGTGCAGATGGAAACTGGAAGGATTCTGTCTCAGCCTTGGTTCCTGTGTCCTGATGGCTCTGGGTGGGTTTGTCTTGGGTCAGGAATTTGAACAGAAGTGGTGGTCTTACCTGTGCTCAGAAGCGTGTTAGTACTCCTGGGAGACCAGCTCTCTCCAGGCAGTATTTGGCATAGGAGTGCTGTGGGACAGGATCAGCTCCTGGTGCAGATGGAAACCAGAAGGAGCAAATTTCCTTTACATATCCTTTACATATAGTTTCCCATTTCCACTGTGGATATTTTTATATTATTCCACATGTGCATAGGGGAAATTTTTCAGAACAGAACACCAATACTCTTATTCTCTAACATCAAGAATTGACAAATGGGACTTCATAAAATTACAAAGCCTCTGTAAGGTAAAGGATACTGTCAATAGGACAAAACGGCAACCAACAGATTGGGAAAAATCTTCACCAATCCTACATCTGATAGAGGCCTAATATTCAATATATACACAATATTGACAAAGAACTCAGGAAGTCAGACTCCAGACAACCAAATAACACTATTAAAAATGGGGTACAGAGCTAAACAAAGAATTCTCAATTGAGGAATAATGAATGGCTGAGAAGCACCTAATGAAATGTTCACCATCCTTAGTCATCAGGGAAATGCAAATGAAAACAACTTTGAGAATCCACCTCATACCAGTCAGAATGGCTAAGATAAAAAACTCAGGTGACAG
Organism: Apodemus sylvaticus; assembly: GCF_947179515.1. NCBI lineage: Eukaryota > Metazoa > Chordata > Mammalia > Rodentia > Muridae > Apodemus > Apodemus sylvaticus. The sequence continues at coordinate 26,614,132 of NC_067472.1, read as the reverse complement.
CAGATGCCTTCAAGGATACAGGAAAAGAGGAACACTCTTCCATTGCTGGTGGGATTGCAACTGGAACGAGTTTGGCGATTCTTCAGATAAATGGGAATACTACTTGAGGACCCAACTATACCACTCTTGGGCATACACCCAGAAGATGCTCCAACATGTAATAAGGACAAGTGCTCCACTATGTTCACAGCAGCCTTATTTATAATAGCCAGAAGCTGGAAAGAACCCAGATGTCCTTCAACAGAGGAATGGAATACAGAAAGTGTGGTACATTTACACAATGGAGTATTTAAAAAACAACAAATTCATGAAATTCTTAGGCAAATGGTTGGGACTAGAAAATATGCTGAGTGAGGTTACCCAATCACAAAAGAACATACGTAGTTCTTCTCACCAATAAGTTGATATTCCCCCAAAAGCTCAGAATATCCAGGATAAAATTCACAGAGCACATGAAGCTCAAGAAGAAGGAATATCAAAGTGTGGATACTTCGGTCCTTCTTAGAATGGGGAACAAAATAACATATGGGAGGTGATAGAAAGAAAATGTGGAGCAGAGACTGAGGGAAAGGTCATCCAGTGACTGCCTCACCTGGCGATCCATCCCATATACAGTTACCAAACCCAGACACTATTGTGGTTGCCAACAAGTTCTTCCTGATAGGAGCCTGATATAGCTTTCTCCTGAGAGGCTCTGCCAGTGCCTGACAAATTCAGATGTGAATGCTCTCAGCCAAACATTGAACTGAGCACAGAGTCCCCAATGGAGGAGCTAGAGAAAGCATCCAAGGAGATGAAAGGGTTTGCAGCCCCATTGGAGGAATAACAATATGAACCAACCATCACCTCCAGAGCTCCCAGGGTCTCAGCCACCATCCAAAGAGTATACATGGAGGGACCCATGGCTCCAGTCACATGAGTAGCAGAGGATGGGTTGGGTTGACATCAGTGAGAGGAAAGGCCCTTGGACTTTCAAAGGCTTGTTGCCCCAGTGTAGTGGAATGCCTGGACAGGGAAGCAGGGGTAGGTTGGTTAGTGAGCAGAGGTAAGGGGGAATGGGATAGGGGATTTTTCAGAGAGGAAACATGGAAAGGCGATAACATTTGAAATGTAAATAAAGAAAATAACTGATTAAAAAAAGAGAAAGATAAAAAGAAGCTTTACCTACTAGCTGTTCTCAAATGCTCAATGATTTTTTTAATACTCGTTTTACTAGCTTTTTTCTGTATAATAGAATCGAGGATCAGCCTATCCCAGGAGAAGGAGCTTTGGATATGACAACTGAGGACCTCCTTATTCCCAAGTTTTATTTTGCAAGCTTAAACATCATCTGAAAATTCACCAATACATTGTAGGTGACAATCACCTTCACCTAATCAGCCAGCCTGGCTGAAGAAAGTGAAACTTACCACCATTTTAAGTTCTACCCAATTTAAACTGCTTTTTAAAGACTTATTATCTTATCTGTGTGGTTGCCTGCATTTATATATGTCCACCACATGTAAGCCTTTTGCCAACAGAGGCCCAAAGAAGGCGATCAGATACCCTGGAAGTAGAGTTACAGATGTTTCAAAGCCATTTTGTGTGTGCTAAGAACCAAACCTAAGTCTTCTGCAAGAGAAACAAGTGCTTTGAAATTCCTAGGTATCTCTCCAGCCCCACTAAAATATTTTTGGTCACTCCAAAATATCACAGTTAATTATTTTTAATAAAATCCCTGTGAAGCATATTTGTAACAATCTGTGGACATGCAATAATTTTTTATTCTCTCAAGTAGATTACAGATTTTTTTATTAATTAATTTTTTTACTTTATATCCCAATATCTGGTCCCCCTCTCCTACAAGTCCCCTCCCCCACACCTTATTCCCCCATTCCTGTTCCCTTCCCCTCTATGAAGGGGAGGCTCCCTGGGTATTATCCCATCCTGGCACATCAGGTCTCTGGAGGGACTAGGCACATCTTCTCCCACTGAAGCCAGACAAAGCAGCCCAGTTAAGGGGAACAGGATTCACAGACAGGAAACTGATTCAGGGACAGCCCTTGTTCCAGTTGTTGTTGTACCTATATGAAGATCAAGCTGGTCTTCTGCTACATATTTGCAGGGGCAGGGACTAGGCCCAGCCCCTGCTGGCTCTTTGGTTGGTGATTCAGTGCCTCCAAGGTTCCAGGTTACTTGACTCTGTTGATCTTCCTGTGAAGTCCATATCTTCTTTAGGTCCATCAGTCCTTTCTCCAACTCTTCCACAAGAGTTGCCAAGCTCCACCTAGTGTTTGACTGTATGTCTCCACATCTGTTTCCATTGGCTGCTGTGTAGAGCCTCTCAGAGGACAATTATTCTGTGATCCTATCTGCATTATACATCTTAAAAGCACAGAGACTATAGTTTCTGTTTATTGATGATGTCTATGAGATCTACACTATGGACAATAAATAGATTCTGAATAAATGTGTGTTGACTAATTAGATAAGTAAAAACAGAAACAACTCAGGAATGGATTGTCTTGGTAACAGTGTATTTGAGTGATTCATACCTGGGAATACTTAATAGAAAGGGCATATCTGGGATGAGTTGTGCTCTGTTCTCCATGGAGATCATATGAGTCTTGAAGTCCCTTATTTTAGGTAAGAGAATTATCTGTAGAATATTCTCACTGACAGCCTCAAAAATATATCTGTGCTTTTGACTCCCTAATCACCCTTTTGTATGCAGCAGCTTCATCATTTCAGCCATATGCTCTCACTGTGTTAGTCACAAATCCAGGGGATAAGAAGGACAAAATGGCATCATCAGAACACAAGCTTCAGCTTTGAAAACAAATTGTGTGTTAGCTTAGTGATCCACGGGGGTTCGGCTGTGGACTTGCTTTAGGATCCTGGATGAATGCCTAAAATCTATTCACTAAGACTTGAGAGATTTTGAGTGTAGAGTTGTGCTTCCCAACCTTCTGAGCAACATTTTGTAACCTACAGCATTGCACAAGAGGCAGACAAGATGCTTTTAATGATTTTTTTCCCAGCAGAACAGAACGTCCACTGATCATTTGGAAGTCTATTGAGAAAAATTATCCAATAGTCAATTGACGCTTAAGTATCAGTGAGCTAAATCCATTACTAATCTGGTTTCACTCATTTGACTAAAGAGCATTTCAAGTTCATGATTTTGTAGATCACCCCAGACAAGGAATAAAGAAAACTGGCTTGCCCTAAAGTAGGTAAGTTTTAATATGTAAGACAAAATAATTTTCTACCAAGAAAATGCCTACTGCTATGTTTGAATCATAATAAAGTAGACTGCTAGAGCAGGAAGATCAATGATAATCCAGTTAAGTAAAATTAATCCCTGTAAAATGAAGAACGAGTGCAGTTTTATGGAGGTGGTAAGTCTGCCTTACACTGTCGGCATAGGCACTGTTTTTGTATTGCAATAGACAGCCGATTCAGTGCCTGGAAAAAACGACACTTAAAAAACAAGCTCAAAATCCAAACCAGCAACTAGCAAGGATAATTGTTGGAAGCCTGGCTGGCACTGGTTCTCAGATCTCTCTCTCCCTGTCCCTCTCCCCCCTTCTCCCTCCTCCCCGTCTCCCTGTCTCCCCCCCCCTCACTTTCTCTCTCTCAGGTAGCTGCTGGGGGAAAGCACTTGGTGATTTGCCTCATAATGATAGCAGATGAAGCCTATGAAAGCTAAGGGCAATGTATGGGATCAATACTACTGACAGAACAAAATTTAAACAGCTGGGGCAGACCAGAATGCCCAGTGAAAAACTCTGAACCCTTCTAATTCTTAAGTGTACTAAGTACAAACAGACAGACAGATATTCATTTGGACAATAATTCCTGTTGACAGCAGCAGGGAATTAAGTAAGGATTAATTGTTCCTTTCTCTCTTGCCTGGAAGCCTCTCCTCTCACTAGCTAGGTGAAAGGGAGGCTTGGAGCAATTAACTTTTATTGAATCCGGAAAAGAAAGTCACACTTGTAGAGTCAAAAACTCTAACATAAGCAAATATACATTAACAAGTACATCCATACACACATTTATACACATATTTATACAAACATTTATACACACATTTATATACACATCCATACACACATACACACATTTATATACACATCCGTATACATATCCATACACACATTTATATGCACATCCATGCACACATTTATACACACACACATTTATACACACATCCATACACATATCCATACACACGTCTATACCCACATCTATACACACATTTATACACACATCCATATACACATCCATACACACAATTATACACACATTTATACACACATTCACAATCACATTGTTGAGCCTGACCATCTGTCTCATCAACTTACATACCTACAGACACACACACACACACACACACACACACACACACACACACTCACACTTATACTTTCAAATGCATGTATATTTGGTGGATAGAGCAAATAAGCCCCAACTGTTATTGCTTAGAAGAAGAAACATTTCTACCTTTTTATTAAGTATAAAGAGAGCTCAGTCCTTGTCATTAAGAAGAAACCTATCACTAAGAAAAAAGCTAGTTACATCCATTTGTCTGCAAAATTCCATTGTGTAAATGAACCCACATTTACCTCAGTGGGAAAGGATGTGATTAATCATGTAGAAACTTAATGCCCCAGGGAAGGACAGGGTGCTCGCTGAGTGAGGCAGGAGGGGGTGGGTGGGGGAGCACCCTCTCAGAAGCAAAGAGTAGAGGAGTGGTATGAAGAGCTTGTGGAGGCAGAAGGGGAGCAACATTCGGAATGCAAATAAATAAAATAATTAATAAAAATTAAATAACAAAGAAAAAAACGCTGTCTCAGGGAAAGAAACCTGCCTACTCTTTCTGCTTTCATCTGCTTCTATTCTGTGTCTTCACTGTATTTGCTCTCTTTCTATTTTTTACTAGATATTTTATTTATATCAAATAAATAAAATTTATATTTCAAATGTTATCCCCTTTCCTTGTTTCCCCTCCGAAAAAAACCCTATCCTATCCCCCTATCCTTACTCACCAACCCACCCACTCCAGCTTCCCTATCCTGGGATTCCCCTGAACTAGGACAATGAGCCTTCACAGGTCCAAGGGTCTCTCCTCTCATTGATGTCCAACTAGGTCATCCTCTGCTACATATGCAGCTGGAGCCATGAGTCCCTCCACGTGTTCTCTTTGATTGGTGGTTTAGTCCCTGGGAACTCTGGGGGTCTGGTTGGTTCATACTGTTGTTCCTCCTATGGGGCTGCAAAACCTTTCAGCACCTTAGGGCCGTCTCTCTAGCTCTTCCATTGGGGACCCTGTGCTCAGTTCAATGGTTGGCTGAGAGCATTCACCTCTGTATTTGTCAGGCACTAGCAGAGCCTCTCAGGAGACAGCTATATCAGGTTCCTGTCAACAAGCACTTCTTGGCATCCATAACAGTGTCTGGGTTTGTTAACTGTGTGTGAGAGGTATCCCCAGGTAGGGCAGTCTCTGGATGGCCTTTCCTTCAGTCTCTGCTCCATATTTGTCTCTGTTTCTCCTCCCATATGTATTTTGTTCCCCCTTCTAAGAAGGACTGAAGCATTCACACTTCGATCTTCTTTTTTCTGGAGCTTCATGTGGTCTGTGAATTATATTTTGGGTATTCCAAGCTTCTAGGCTAATATCCAATTGCATACCATGTGTGTTCATTTGTGATTGGGTTACTTCGCTTAGCATGATATTTTCTAGTCCCATTCATTTGCCTAAGAATTTCATGAAGTCATTGTTTTAATAGCAGAATAGTACTCCATTGTATAAATGTACCACATTTTTTGTATCCATTCCTCTGTTGAAGGGTATCTGGGTTCTTTTCAGCTCCTGGCTATTATAAATAAGGCTGCTATGAACATAGTGGAGCATATGTCTTTATTATATGTTGGAGCATTTTCTGGGTATATGCCCAGGGGTGGTATAGTTGGGTCCTCAGGTAGTACTATGTCCGATTTTCTGAGAAACCACTAAACTGATTTCCAGAATGGTTGTACCAGCTTGCAATCCCATCAGCATTGGGGAAGTGTTCCTCTTTCTCCACATCCTCACCAGCATCACCTAAAGTCACTTGATCTTTGACAAAGGAGCTAAAACCATCCAGGGGTGCTGCTTCAACTGGTATTTAGCATGTAGAAAAATGCAAATTGATTCATTCTTATCTCCTTGTACAAACCTCAAGTTCAAGTTGATCAAGAACCTCCGCATAAAATCATATACACTGAAACTAATTGAAAAGAAAGTGGAGAAGAGCCTTGAGCTTATGGGTGCAGGGGAAATTTTCCTAACACCAATAGCTTATGCTCTAAGATCAAGAATTGGCAAATGGGATCTCATAAAATTGCAAAGCTTCTGTAAGGCAAAGGATACTGTCAATAGAACAAAACAGCAAACAATAAATTGGGAAAAGATCTTTTCCAATCCTACATCTGATAGAGGACTAATATCCAATATATACAAAGAACTCAAGAAGTTAGACTACAGAGAACCAAATAAACCTATTAAAAATGGGATACAGATTTTGCTCTATCTCTTATTGTCATGGTCCTAGCTCTTGTACTGTTTCAGGATACATGTGATCACATGGTATTCTAAGCATCTTTTTTTTTTTAAAAAAAAAAAAGTTCACAACAAGTTCAAACTTAAATTCAAATCATAAATTCAATATAGAGTTACATTAGAGGTGTTTACATGTGTTTCCATTAAGATTAGTTGTCTAAGTAAACATTCATTATCTGCTACTAGCTCCACAGGTTCATTAAGAGTTTATAACAATAACTCTTAAATCTTAAGTTAGGACAGTTTTGTCAAGAGGCAAATCATCTGCCTAGTGTCTCATTAGTTTTGAAGGTTTTTTTTATAGATAAACATGACAATATTTTATTTTTCATTCTTACACCTACAATAAATTGTTTATTATCAGTTTATGACTTTAGTTGTCAGACAACAGTTTTATAGCTAGCCCAGTAAAAATGTTTTCCTTGATCATACATATGTTTCATGCTTTCTCTCTATCTTAGTGCAATTAGCTCATTGCACATGAAGGTTTACAGAGCCCTAAGTGCAGTTTTCATATTACAGAGGGCTCAAAATTACTTGCATAAATTTGGGAATTCTATAGAATAATTATTAGGAATTAAACCATAAATTTGTCTATGTAGTATCACTACAAGAAAGTGCATCTTTGCTGACCTGCAGAAAATCTGCCCACAGTGTGGGCTGATGCCTATGGATCATTATATTAATGTAATTATAATGTTATAATGTATAAATGTAGGACATATTAGCTGCAAAATGAGATTTCTGAATTTCTTGCAATTCAGAATTATCCATTGCAGACCACCTGATACAATATGGCATCTCCAGAACGTCACTTGTATGCATTTAGCCTTTCCTAGATGGCTACTGGCAGTTAATGCTCCATTTGTGAATGTCATTTCATTTAACTTTGTTTTAAAAATTCATGGGTGAAGATGAAAGCTATAATTCCTCTTAGTTCATACAAATTGCTTTATTTGTGAAGGAATTTCAGTTTCTAGTGTGCCTGTGTAATGTTGGTAATATTAAATTTTCTACAGTATATTTATGCTGTAGATACTTTTAATTGGTTTTTATTTTGTCTTTGTGAAAATACTACGTATGCTTCCTGTTTATGTCCTAACATCTTCCTTCAAGCTGTTACTGTATAGAATTCATTCACCTTTTACAAAGAAATTATAGAAGCCAGTTGATTGAATTCATATATTGAACATAAAAGTTCTTTTCTCGTTCAGTTGCCTGACCTAATTGTATTACTCCATGTGTTGTAGCTACAGTGAAAAAAATCAAGAATATAATACTCTTTAGAACATAAGGTGTATTTACCTAACAAACTTGGATGGTCAAGGGACAATGCATTGGCATCAGCTAGCTTTGCTGAGGCTGCTTTGGGCTGTGTTATACTATGAAGAAAATATCCATGTGAAGAATGAATTATATAGCCAAAAAAAAAAAAGTTGGAGAACACTTGTATAACAAGATTGTGAGGACAGCTTCTATGGGACCATTATTTCCATCCAAGGACAAAATTACTATTATCCTAAAGAGCTTACAATAGGTAAGCCTTTTGCTAATGGCTGCATTATCCCATATATGATCATATTGGAGACCAACACATAAACTTTTAGGGGCCAACAATATTCCAAAGGTAGCAATATTTTGTCCCTTAGATTCAAATAAAAAATTTAAACTTACTGTTTATAGTCAGTGCAGAAATTTATAATTGTCTAAAGCCTTTGCCTCAATGGCAAAATAAAGTATTCTTGAAAAGCCAGAGCAAAAAAAATAAGGAAAAATATTGTAGTAATTCCAAGATAGTTGGGAAGTTCATAAAATTTGGTGTTTATTTTCTAGATAATCATTTAAAATTATATTTCAAATATCAAGCATTTTACTTGGCCTTTGTAAAAGCTTTAAAGCAGTTGTAAAATTTATTGTATTCCTGTTTAAATATATATTTTTTATATATATAAGCATGCAACTAAAATCACTGTATACAGAGATTGTATATAGTATTAGTTTTATATTAAGAGAATATGATATGTCATTTTGTAATCCTTTGTCCAACAAATATATTTTATGTATAATATGTGTTCTGCTAGATGCAAGTTTTACATGTATGATATAGCCAAACTTTTGTGAATTTATGTAAAGTGTACATAACTTAACCAGAAATGCTTCCTTTCAGAGAGGCGAGAAGTTATGACCTTGATTCTACTGTGTATCTAGATCTCTGCTAGAATTAAGTGTTTCATCTCTTTTCTTTCAGTATTCTTAGTTGGTTATAGAGTATTAATTCAATGTTGTTAGTAGGCTTGTATATTGAGTATTCAATCTGAATACAAAAATAGTGTATTTTTGGAAGCTAGCGATAGCTACTGAGCGCATGTAATCTAGTGTTCCTGTAGCTTCTACTGTTGTCTGTCAGAAATGTACTATTTTTCAATATGATTAGATGAGTGATAAAAATATGTTCTATTGTTTGGACACAGACTTTTTTTGTAGGAGACTTAGCCATCCCCTGCCTACAGGAGTAACCCTGGCCCATGGGCATAAAGCCCTCCTTCTGTGCTATTCTGGTAACCTCTCTCTGGGTGCCATTGTTGCTCCAGAACCATTAGCTACTTGGCTATGTAGTCACAGAAGTTCCTACTACATTCTCTGTAACCCCTTTCCTGGTCAAATAAACATATTTTTGTAATTCTACTGTGCCAAATTCTATGGAGTCTGCTCCCTCCCAGCAGGTGGCTCGAATCCCCCTTTGGCCAAATTATTTTTCTGCCTACCACCAATTTGGGCTTGCTAGATGATTTATAGTAATTTTAGTGGAACTAGAAGGGGTAAGGAGGACTGATGTGCAAATGACCAAGTCTCTGGACACAGAATGCATCTCAGGTTTCACAGTAAGGTAGGAATTATCCCATACTTTATGGTTGCCCATTTATCATTATAGCAGATTACAGCAAAGACTTACTCTGCTGAGATATGTAATAACAAGTCAGGTTTTTTTCTCTCTTTGGAGTTAGGCTCAAGTTGAACACGATGCATTCCATGTTTCATAGTAAACTTCTTGTGAAACAGAAACTCAACATTGACTTTTGAATCTGGAAGCTATAATATAACAGTTGTCTGCAGCTGGAGACAAAAGGTCCTCAGTTCCTACCTTCCCAATGTGTGAACTCCTCCACCACGAACATTTCCCCTTCAGCCCTGCATATGGACTCCTCATCCTGGTCAGCATTCTCACCCTTCCATGTCTTTTATACTGTAGATACCTCATGATTATAAGTCAGTTAGGACTATACATGATTTATATAAGACCTTGGAATTTTGTATTTTCAGATTTTCTTCTTTTATAACATTTATATATTTTTACACAGGAAGGAAGAGATCCACTTTCATTATAAAATGAAGCTCTATGAATGTCTGTGTTACTGTGTCTTCTAGTAATGCAGCAGATAGAAATAATATGCAGAATACAATGGATTCTAATACTAGAATTCTAATCCACTCCCTTGTTCAATAGGAGAAATATAAAATGAAGAGAAAGCTTTCATCTGTAACTTTTGTTACCAACTTCATTATCAACGACCCAACAAGTACTTGAAAGGAGGAAAAGAATGCTAAAATGTAAGGTCTTCTTTTTAAGAGTTACTCAAACATTTCCACTTAACATAGGACAGTGATGATTCTGTCCCTGTCACTTTCTCTGAAGAATAATGATGACGATGATGATGGTAGAATCATGCTATTTCCTTGAAATTTATGTTTTAACTTAAAAGTGCACACAATTTTGCATTATAAAGTTATTACTTACTTTTCTATTACTATGACAAAACATCATGAAAAAAAAGCAACTTACAGAAGTGTTTATTCTGCTACCGTTCCATAGGTCTAGAGACTATCATCCTAGAGAAGACATGGCTTGCCAGCAGGAGCAGGAGGCTGGCTGATCACATTTTCTTTTATTAGATATTTTATTAATTTACATTTCAAATGTTATCCCCTTTCCAAGTTTCCCCTCCAGAAACTCCCTATCCCATCCTCCCTCCCCTTGCTTCTATGAGGGTGCTCACCACTATTCACATATAGGAAGCAGAGAGGGGCATCAGGGAGTGAGGCAAAGCTCCTCAAAGCCCACCCCAGTGATATGCTTCATCCAGTAAGACTCCACCTTTTAGGGATTCCATAACCTTCCCAAACAGTACTATCAACTTGGCACTAAGTGTTCTAATTCATGAGCTTATGGAGGTGCATGTGTCCTTCAAATGATAGCAATTATCTAAAATATATCTTTCTTTTAATAAAATGTGTTTGCTGGGCTGGAGAGATGGCTCAGCAGTTAAGAACACTGACTGATCTTCCGAAGGTCCTGAGTTCAAATCCCAGCAACTACATGGTGGCTCACAACCATTTGTAACAAGACCTGACACACTCTTCTGGAGTGTCTGAAGACAGCTGCAGTGAACTTATATATAATAAATAAATAAATCTTAAAATAAAATAAAATGTGTTTGCAAGCATAATTAGTTTTAGTAGAATCTGAATTTTAAGATAAGAATTGGTACTTTACTTCCTTTACTGAAGATGGTTTATGGGATAAACAGAAACCTGCCTTTCACACTGTGATATATTCTCATGGAATTCCATACACATCTAGACACAGGCATGTGATGTATTGTCACTGCTTTATGATCAAAAAGAAACTTGCTCATAACACTTAGGAACAGTGTTAAAGAAGCTCTTTCTATATCATACTTGGAAACATTATGCTGAATTAGTGGTATGCACATGAGAGAAATAATCTGTCCTGAAACATCTGTATCTTCTTGTCTCCTCCTTGGCTGCCATGAGGTGGGGAGCATCTCCTGATATTGCCTCCATGATATCCTCTCCTACCCAAGTTCATGCCATGACTCTACCAACCATAGACAGAATTTTTGATACCACAAGCCAAAAAAAAATGTCCTTGTTTAAATTGTTTTTTGCAGGTTTTTGATATAGTGGTAAAAATCTGACCAACGTAACAGCAAATAGTAAATACTACATAGAGTCAGCATTTTAATAGAATTAAGAAGTAACTATAGATTTCAGTATAAAATGCCTGAGATGATCAGGATTAAAAAATAACACTTTTAAAATTTGAAGTTTTCCTACTCAGCATACAAAATGGAATCCCACACATATTAACAGAAAACTAATATGGCAGAGGATGTCCCATTCTTTATGTATTTGTCATATTCTAAATGAGTCACTGTAGTGGTATTTAACAATAAACATACTCTACATTTGTCTTGGCATTTTGAGTGGAAAAGGTCTCCCTAAATTTGACTTTAAACAAATGTCTATGGTTCTAATTACACAGAGATTTATTAATCAATAATTGATAGGTACTGGACATATAATTGTTATCACTGAAAGATGCCATATGGTCATGAAGGCCTTAATGAGTGGTTGAATGTCATGGGTGTAGAAATCATTATCCTATAACAACGTCTAAATTCATTAAGAATTTTTGTTGTAAAAGATCACTACTGATAAGTAATTTTCTAAATGTCAATTTACATAAATTATCCAAGTCATATGTCAAGAATATTATGCTTACATATTAATTTAAACATGAGTTTTCATGGTAAGGTAACCTAACACATATGGTAATTATTTTTATGTCTTTAACTGGGTGAGACAAGTCTTAGAACCATACATTTTCTAGGTATGAGATGACCATTTTAATCACAAATTCAGAGTGTCTGTACTTTACTAGACCTTCAAACACTGACTCTGTCAATACTGAAGTCTTTGATGGTACAGAGTCTTATAGGGCATTAATTCTTATAGGGCATAAGTTTATATAATTTATATAAATATAAAGATGTGTTGAATGGTTTATAAGATATAGAAGTTTACTAATTGTAGTTCTAGGGCCTAGATATTCAGTATTAGGGTACTAGAAGGAGCCAGTGTTGATGAGGGTCTTTTTCCAAGTTCAGATAGCAATATTCTTATATCTTTACATGGTTGAAAAAGGGAAGGAGGTCTCTGGTATTTTTGAAAGCCATAATTCAAAACATTTTGCTGTTGATAAAGTATTCTCAACACAACTCCTCCTTTCAAATCTCTTTCCACATTCATTCATTTTCATTTTGTTTTATTTTGTTTTTTGACCCACTAAATTTAGCTAGGGCTGTCTTTGTAACCATAGATTTAGAACTACCTATTGGAACCTGGTGGGTTGATCAATTGGTAAGCAACTAAAAGAATTAGCTATTAACTCCCCCTCTTCCAGAATCTCTCAGTAACCAAAATTATAGATGAGGATGTTAGGAGCCTATAATCTCTTCCCAGTTCATGAGAGACTGTAGATAGGCGCAGTCATGTGCATGCCCAATGCAGGAAAATAAATTTGCTGTGGATTCATAATGGCATTGGTTGTTCCGTGTTCTGAAGATGTCATTTCACCCCCTCCATGTGATCTTCCAGGTCTTCCAGTTTTTCTATCCCATCTTATTCAATGTTCCCTAAGCCTTACAGAAAATTTCATGAATATCTTATTCAGGGCTGAGATTATTCACTGTCACTGATTCTCACACCTTGATCAGGTGTGAGACTTTATATTCCCTGTCATTCACAAGGAATAAAAGGGGCCATTCTTGTTAAGGCTAAGGATAGAATTGATTTATGAGTATAAACATATATTTTAAAAAGGCAGCATAATGTTATGCTAATTCAGTTAAACAACAGTAGTAAGTTCTCTACCCTAGGACTATGGCTTCTCCAGTTAAGTGTTTTTTCCAGGTTTGTGGTACAAGTATGGACTTTCTCATCTGGAACAGAACTGAAATCCAGTAAGAGAGTAGTTGTACTAGCTGGTTTTTTGTGTCAATGTGACATAAGCTGGAGTAATTACAAAGTAAGGAGCTTTAGGTAAGGAAATGCCTCCATTATATTCAGCTATAAGGCATTTTCTCAATTAGTGATCAAGGCAGGAGGACCCCTTGTGAATGGTACCATCTCTGGGCTGGTAGTCTTGGGTTCTATAAGAAGCAAGCTGAGCAAGCCAGGGGAAGCAAGCCAGTAAGTAACATCTCCCCATGGCCTCTGCATCAGCTCCTGCTTCCTGACCAGTTTGAATTCCAGTCCTGACTTCATTTGGTGATGAACAGCTGTGTGGAACTGTAAGAATAAACCCTTTCCTCCCCAATTTGCTTCTTGGTCGTGATGTTTGTGCAGGAACAGAAACCCTGACTAAGGCAGTAGTCGATTGTTTTCTATACAGTCATGCCACTATTACACAGGTGGGCTCATTTTACCCACTCAGGTTGGTATTGTAGTTAGTACAGTATACAGTAAATAAGGCCATTAATGCCTTTTATTCAAGAACTTCTTAGTGCCTTCTAGCTAATACAAAATCTAGTTAACCTTGAGAAAGTTTTCAGCTTAGTTTCACTTAGGATTTTTATGTCTTTTAACCAAGGTATGTGTTGTCTTTAGCAGTAGTGTCTTATCATTTAGCTTTGGTGGACAACCCAAAGGAGTGGTAAGAACCTGTATTGATTAGGGACCTCTGGAACCTTGCTCTCCAGCATCTCATATTGGAAGTTTCTCACATCTGGCACCCTTGAATCAATCAATCTTTTCTTTTCTTTTCTTTTGTTCTTTTCTTTTCTTCTTTTCTGTCCTTCCTTTTTTCCTCCCTTCCTTCCTTCCTTCCTTCCTTGCTTCCTTCCTTCCTTCCTTCCTTCCTTCCTTCCTTCCTTCCTTCCTTCCTTCCTCCTCCTCCTCCTCTTCCTCTTTCCCCTCTTCTTATAGTAATCCAGGCCTTCTAGGTGCAGCCATAAACAGGTATATACTATATCTCCCTCCTAATTATTTTTAGTTGTTTATTTTAATGAAGTTACAATATAATATATTTTCAAATGGATTTTTCACATGCTCTTCATTTTGGTTAGCCCTCCTGCTCACTTTCTTGTTTCTCTTCTCTCTTCTATGATTAAATCTTTCCACCCTCAGAATTACCTTCATACCTCCGTTTTACCCATAATATACTATTCCCCTTAAGGAACTCTCAATGCATTCTTTTTAATGTTTTGGCTTTCAGAGGTACTTCAAGATAAATATATACAGCTAAAGATTCAAGGTTAGGATTCATATATGAGAAACAATATGAAACATGATTCTCTGGGTTAAAATATTTTTATAGCTGCATAGTTTCAGATTTTCATTTATTTTAAGCTGATAAAATTCTGTTGGTTTGATTATATGTTCATCAGTTGAGGAAATGTAACCATATTCCATTTCCTAGTTATGACAAATAAAGCAACAATGAGCATGAATATACAAAAAAAAACCTCTCTATATTGGGATAGAGTTTTCTGGGAGTATGTGACAAAGAAATCATATATTAGGGTTATTGTACTTTAGTTTCAAGATTTTTATATTTATTAATTTGCGACACCCTAAAATTGCTTTCCAAATTTGCTGAAGAAGCTTACACTTCCACCAAAAATAAATAAGGAGTCTTCTTTTCCTGAATCTACTCCAATATCTGTTGTAAATTTTACTCTTGATGGCTGTGTTATATGGGTAAAATTGAGTCTTAAAGTAGTTTTCATATGTGTTTCCTCAATGGCTAAAGATGTTGAATGGTTTTTTCTAAAAAAGATTATTTTTATTTTTACTTTTACTTTTATTTTTATTCTATTATATGAGAAAGGGTGGGGTATACATGAAGCATAGGTACCTAAATTGTCCAAAAGAGAGCATCAGATCTTCTTGAACATTTTAGAAGTGTTTCTTTTGTAGGCTGCCTCATCTGTTAAAACATTACTTTGTTGACCAAATGTAATTAGTTCTATTCACAGACCATAAGAAGGTTAACAAGAAAGAAGGCCCAAGTGAGAATTCTTGAATCCTACTTAGAAGGGGGAACAAAATAATCACTGGAGGCAGATGGAGGGAGGGATATGGGTGGAAGAGGATAGGGGGAGGGAAAACTGGGACAGAATCATGTATGGAGAGACAGGAGAGAGGCCCAAAGGGCCAGCAGAATGAATGGAAATATCAGCTGCTGGTGGTGGGAAGTGAAGGATTAGGGAAACTTCTAGAAAGTTCCAGAATCTAGGATGTGAGAGGGTCCCAGGACTCAATGGGAATAACCTTAGCTGAAATGCCCAACAGTGGGGAGATGGAACCTGAAGAGATTACCTCCAGTAGATAGACAGGACCCTGAGCAGAAGCCTGGGGTCACCAAACTATCTTCAATTTTTTGGACCCAGTATTGTTTCTGTCTAAAGGAAATAAAGGGACAAAAATGGAGCAAATATTAAAGGAAAGGCCATCCAATGACTGGCCCAACTTGGGATTCATTCCATGGGCAGGCACCTAAAAGACCCTAAGGGCTTTTGCAGTTTTACATCCCCCCTCCTCCTTCAGCTTGACCTTCCCACCTGGGGTCAAGGCTAGGCCGAGTTCCATTCTCTACCCCAAGTTCTCAGGAGGAGCAGAACATTCTTGGGGTCACCATACTATCTTCAATTTTTTGAAGTCACCTGATCCTGTGGAAAGTCCCAGATAGAGTTCAAATGTGTGTCAAGATCTGCCAATGCTTGCTAGCTATAGATTTAAAGGTCAATATGCTTAGCCATTAAGTTTGAACAGTAACCTTGGTGATGTAACCTGTGCCCCTAAAAAGTATAAAAACTGCTTGCAATAGCTTTCAGGGTCACCTTCTAGTCAATCACCTTGAGAGACTAATTGAAGGTTGACCCCAATGTGCCAGAAAATATACCTCTTGTTTTTGCATTGTTCTGAGTCTTAGTGTCTCACTCGGGGGTATCTTAAAATAAGTACCACTGACAGAGGGTCAGGGTTTTACACACCAAACTTTATTACTGATACCATGCTATGCTTGCAGATAGGAGCCTAGCATGGCTGTCCACCAAGAGGCTCTAATAGCTGATTGAGACAGATGCAGATACTTACAACCAATCATTGGACTGAGGTTGGGAACATCTATAGAAGGGTTA
Organism: Apodemus sylvaticus; assembly: GCF_947179515.1. Lineage (NCBI taxonomy): Eukaryota > Metazoa > Chordata > Mammalia > Rodentia > Muridae > Apodemus > Apodemus sylvaticus. Next base: position 26,597,542 of record NC_067472.1, on the reverse strand, counting down.
GGGGAAGGATTGAAAGAGCTGAAGGGGATGGCAACCCTATAGGAAGATAAACAGAATCAACTAAACTGAACCACTGGAGCTCCGAGAGACTAAGCCACCAACCAAAGAACATACACAAATGGTAACTGCAGCACATTTGTAGCAGAGGATTGCCTTGTCTTGCCTCAGTAGTTGAGAATGTGCCTAATCCTGTAGAGACTTGATGCCCCAGGGAAGGAATATGTAGGATGGGTGTGGTGGTAGTGTATATATGAGGTGGGGGTCATGGATGTTTGAGGGATGGGGAATAAAGGGGTGGAAGAACACCCTCTCAGAGGCAAAGGGGAATGGGTAAAGAACTCTTGGAGGAGGGACCTGGAAGGGGGCAGCATTTGCAATGTAAATAAATAAAACAAAAATGTAACTATTTTTATGAAATCCCATTTATTGAGGGTTGGCATTACTTCTCTCTTTACCAGAGGCATATCCTGAAAGTTTTTATACTATGCTCACATGTTGAAATATACATCCTGTTTTTTTCCCTAGACATTTCAGGCTATCATGTCTTATTCTAAAGTCTTTGATACATTCAGGGTTCAGATTTATGTAGGTCTTGAAAGGGTCTAGTTTCATTCTTCTCAATCTTTATTTACTTTTTATTAGTTATTTTATTTATTTACATTTCAAATGTTGTTCCCTTCCAGGTCTTTTCTCCGCAACACCCCCCCCCATACTATCCCAACTCCTCTTTGCTCCCCCACCTACCCAGTCACTCTCATGTCACTGCTCTAGCATCCTCCATACACTGGGGGTATCAAGCCTCCACAGGATCAAGGGCCTCCCCTTCTTTTGATGCATAAGCAATCCTCTGATATATATATATATGTAGCTGGAGCCATAGATCCCTCCATGTATAGTCTTTGGTTACTGGTTAAGTCCCTGAGAGCTCTGGGTGGTCCTGTTAGTTGATATTGTTGTTCTTCCTATGAGGTTACAATCCCCTTGAGCTCCTTTATTCCTTCCCTTTACTCTTTCATTGGGGCCCCTGGGCTCAGTGTGATGGTTGGCTATAAGTAGTGCATCTGTATTAGTCAGGTTCTGGCACAACCCTTCAGGGGACAGCTACACCAGGCTCCTAAGATAGTAAAAATGTCCACCTTACCTAAAGCAGTCTACAGATTATTGAATCAACAAAATTCCTACTCAGTTCTCCACAAAAATAGAAAGAGCAATTTTCAGATTCAATTGAATAACAAAAAACCAGGATAGCAAAAACTATTCTCAAAAATAAAAGAACTTCTGGGGAATCATCATTTTTGACTTCAAGCTATATCATAAAGCAATAGTGATAAAAACTGCATGGTATTGGTACAGAGACAGACAGGTAGATCAATAGAAGGAACTGAAGACCCAGTAATAAACCCACACACCTCTGGTTACTTGATCTCTGACAAAGAAGCTGAAACCATACAGTAGAAAAATGACAGTAGAAAATGACATTTTTCATCAAATGATACTTGTTCAACTAGTGGTCGGCATATAGAAGAATGCAAACTGATCAATTTTTATCTCCTTGTACAAAGCCCAACTCCAAGCAGATCAAGAACCTCCACATAAAACCTGACACACTGAATCTAATAGAAGAGAAAGTGGGAAAGACCCTTGAACAAATTGGCATAGTGGAAAATTTCCTGAAAAGAACACCAATAGCTCAGGCTCTAAGATCAACAACTGACCAGTTATACAGAAAATATAGTACAATGGAGTACTACTCAGATATTAAAAACAATGGCTTCAGGAAATTTGCAGGAAAATGGATGGGACCAAATCTTTACATTTAAGCATCTTAGTGCCATTTGTTGAGGTCATTTATTCCAATTCAAGTTTTAGGCATCTTTGCCAAAAATTAGGTAGCTATAGTTATGTAGACTGAAAGCTGGATTCTCTATTTATTCCATTGATTTGTTATTCTCCAACAGTATCATGTTTTAAAGGTGATACCTCTCAAAATATTCTTTTTGCTCAAGATTTCTTTGACTAAACTTGAATAATGACTCAATTAATGTTAGAAATTATAAATCACTGTACCAAATAATGCCTTTAAATCTTCTTTTATTGTCTCAAACTAAAAAAAAAAAGTTTGTATATAACAACACCCAGTATCATCAGGGCCTCTTCAATTGTGTGTGTGTGTGTGTGTGTGTGTATGTGTGTGTGTGTGTGTGTGTGTGTGTGAGAGAGAGAGAGAGAGAGAGAGAGAGAAAGAGAGTAATGTATTTAAGCCTTAATTCTGCATAACCTTTGAATTTACATAGTAGTACATTTCCATAGCAAAGTCTACCCAAAAGCTGCTAAACCAAAAAACTCAGACCAATTTGCATATTGGTTGGATCTAAAAATGCTGAAATTTCCATTGCTAAAATTTCATGTTTTCTTTATTGAATCTTTTCAGAAATTAAGAACTCAAGTAATATGCTCATAGTCATGGAATTTGGATAGGTTAGGTACATTGTGAATTCATAACTACTTAAATTTGGAAGACCGTGGCTTTTCTACATGTAATACAATTCTCTATAAACCATATGGGATCAAAGGCAATCCTGAGATTACATTCACCACTGACATCATGAGTATCTCCCTTCATATCTCATAAAAACCACAATAGAATTTGATCTTTTAAGAAGACACAGATTCCTGGGTACTCTGTCAAAATTCAGACCCACATGTATCTCTGCATCAGAACCTTCTGCCTAGTATACACTGTTAATCTGACTAGATCATCTCATTTAATTCTTTTGTTATCACTTTGCAAGGTTATATCCTTTAGGAAAGACTGAAAAAATAAAATCCAAGATTATGACATTGGAATGGTTGTGTCTTAGCTCATATGTGGCTATGTCAGTCCCCATGACAAGATTCAAGAAGTTTCTCTGTAGACAAAAATGTTCAAACCATGCTCATATTAACTATATGCTGTGTGTAAGATTAAGGTACTCTAGAAGAAGGATGACCAACTGTTCAATGTGTGTTATTTTTTTCATTTATTTTGGGTACCATCAATGGAAGTCAGCTATGTAGCCATTGTAATTTGGCCATGTGATGAATTTTAAAAATGAAATATTTTGAACTGTTCAAAGGGGGGCATTATTTTTTACTGTTTGTATAACAATTTAAAAGCAATTTTATGCTCATAAAACATTGTTTTTATGTTTTTTTCAGCTGTTTAAGGTGAATACAAATAGTATTTGAATAATACATGACAATTCAGTTCAGAAAAGGAAGTGTATTTATAAAAGGCTTGGAAAATCAATGCCATCAACTCTACATATTTCAGGAACCCATATTCATAGCACATTATTTCAAGCACTGTGGCATTTGAAAGCTACTAAGATCTTTTAAGTCCAACTAAGTTATATGACCTGAGAATATTAAATAATTAATTACTTTTATTTTTGCCTTTAGTTAGTCCAGAAATAAAGGGGAAAATAATTATGTAAATGAGCTTGGGTGACCTTCCAAATGATCACAAATCACTGAGTGCTGTCCAGGTGACCATGCTTTATGGTACACACAGATCCTACGCAGTGGAAAATAGAGCTTTAATTTTTCTCTAAAGAAAGTTCAGAGTATATTTCACCTCTGAGGGCTCTGAACCCAGAGCATAGGCCAAATATAAAAACAAGAAAAGACATTTGTGTTATTCTTTAGAACAATCAGGGTGCCATTGTTATGGTTTCAAGGATTGCTTTACAAAGATACATAAATATATATGCTTATATATATATTTCATATGGGGCTAAAATATATACATATGTATGTACAGTCTGTGTGTGTGTGTGTGTGTGTGTGTGTGTGTGTGTGTGTGTAGGGTAGAGGACTTCCTCATGGAGATGGTTATTTTACATAGTTGCTTAAATACCAAGGATCAAACTCAAGTCTTCTGGATTGCATAGAAAGCACCTTTACCTCTGAGTCATCTCTTTGACTCCTCTGTAGATTTGTTTTTAATGCATATGTCAAACAAGTAATGAACTACAGAATTTCCCAAATGACTGTCCAACTTTCTCTATACTTTGTATAAAGAGAAAACCATCATTTTATTGAAACTAAATCAACTTTGCTACCTTTTAAATTTTTAGTCCATTTATTTGCTATTTCTACATGAATTGACTTATGTGGGTCATTCATATAATCCAGCTCCACACAGAGTGGTCAAAGTCAGGATCTTGTCTTCTATTCAAGTCTGATAAACACAACACACAAACAAAAAAATGTGATTTGATTAATTTAAAAAAAACAGGATTCAAATTCTAAAAAAAGAAATAATTTTGTGGATTTTGAATACTGGAAATCAAGACATATCAGTAAGCATTCACACTCAACTAACTAGCTTGAGTGCTTGCTGTACAGAAGGCTTGCACTAACCACTTTAAATACATGGGGTCATTTCATACTCACAGTGGTTCTATAATTCAAGTAGAAACACGCATTCTTTATTTTACTGTCATTTATTCTACACACAATGACACCTATGTTCCTTGGAATAACATGATAGGTTTCCATTTTACAGCTAGTAAGAACAGCCAGGTTTGAAATCAGTATATTTGAACGCTGTCTAGTAGTTCTGCAAAGTGTTTTGGAGAGATGTGAACAATGGTCTTTTCACCCTGGATAAGGCACCAAGGACAGACGAATGAAATCATTCACTCAAGTCCAGCTTGGTGATCCGCTGGGGTTCTTGGGCTCCTTGAAGGACAATGGGTGACTCAAAGAGCTGCATCATTTAAAAATCCACTCAGGATGGGTCATGGTTCACAAAGCATCACCAGGGTTCCTGCGAACTTGTAGGCAGCTCCATGGGAGAGTGTTCTCTCCCAAGTGCCTTCACTGCTAGATAAACTTTAGAGAGGGGCCTTGTGAGCCTTCTCTGAGCTGTTTGGATTATGAGCTTCCTTGAAGATGAAAGTGTTTCAGTTAAGAGGAAATATCTACTGAATAGCAGTTTACATACAAGCCCATAGAACTAGCAATTTGAACAGGGTAGTACAAAAGAAGGTAGGGATTATTGTGAAAGATGTCATTTCCCTAATTTTTCTCAGCCCATTTATACTTTGTGTAGAGAATGGCTACTGATTTGTTTGAGTTAATTTTATATCCACCCACTTTACTGAAGTTGTTTATCAGCTGTATGAGTTCTCTGGTAGAATTTTTTGGGTTGCTTGTGTATACTATCAGATCATCTGCAAATAATGGTGTGTTGACTTCCTTCTTTTCAATTTATATACCTTAGACCTCCTTTTTGTTGTCTAATTGCTCTAGTTAGAACCTCTAGTACTATATTGAATAACTAGGGAGAGAGTGCGTAGCCTTATCTTGTCCCTGATTTTAGTGGGATTGCTTTAAATTTCTCTCCATATAATTTGATGTTGGCTATTGGTTTGCTATATATTGCTTTTATTATGTTTAGGTATGTTCCTTGAATTCATGACCCTTCTAAGACTTTTTAACATAAAGCAGTGTTGTATTTTGTCAAAGGTTTTTTCAGCATCCATTGAGATGATCATGTGATTTTTTTCTTTGAGTTTGTTTATATAATGGATTACAGTGATGGATTTCCATATATTAAACCATCCCTGTATCTCAGGGATGAAGCCTACTTGATCATGGTGAGTGATTGTTTTGATATATTCTTGGATTTTGTTTGCAAGAATTTTATTGAGTATTTTTGCATCAATTTTCATAAGAGAAATTGGTCTGAAGTTCTCTTTATTTGTTGGGTCTTTCTGTGGTTTAGGTATCAGTGCATCTATGATTTTTTCTATTTTGTGGAATGGCTTGAGAAGTATTGATATTAGGTCTTCTTTGAAGGTCTGATAGAATTCTGCACTGAAAAAGAAATAAGAACATAGGGAAACAAAGGAGGCATGAGCAGAGGACTAGGCAGGGTTAGCATTTTAAGTAAAACCTTTGCTTTGGAACAAAGAAGCTTTAATTCTGAACTTCCTATTCCAAGTTTTGCTCAAGCTGGCCTTGGCACTTTCTTCTCTCCATTTGTGATAGCTATTCTAGGTTGTTAATTTGGCAACATCTGGTATAAACTAGAAACTAGAAATTGAGGGCACACCTTGGAGAAACTTTCTGCTTTGTTTGAAGTGGGTGGATCCATTTCTAGTCCAGACTTTTGAGTCGGAAAAGCACATGCCTGTCTTTAATTCAAATCTTGAGACTGGAAGAGACACCTTTAGTTTGGGCTACACCTTCTGCTGGAAGCCTACAGAGGACTTGGAGACAGGAAGCTTTTACTAGCCTACTTGTTAGTTTTACAAGTCAATTCCTTCACTAACATTAGGGCCTACTTCTTCAGGATTCCAGTGTTTACTGAAGACCACATTAGACATCTAGCCTAATGGACTGAGAACTTCTGGATTCTTGAAGGTTCCTTTCATAGTCAGCCACTGTGGGATTAGTTAGACTATAGCCTGTAAGTCATTCTAATAAATCCTCTTAATATATATGTATATACATTTGCTTCATATATATCCAATGTATTTATCAAATAAATGCATATATATATACATCTATATGTATATATATATATATATATATACAATGCATATATATGTTCATTCATAAGATTTGTTACTATTGAGACCTCTGACTAATACAACAGTCCTCTTAAATTTGATCACTTACACTTAGAAGCAAGCAGACAACCATTCATAAGACAAATTACAGGCAATCATGAGAGTCCATTACTTATTCCAAGGTTGTATTTCTCACATTTTTGTGGGTTTTTAATATATGCTTAAAATAATACATTTCTGCCCCCAAAATGTTGATGCAAATGTATAATACAAAAGAAGTAACTTGTGTAAAATAAACTTGATATTCAAAGCAGCTTCTTTCAGAACTATGTGGTTATGTAATTTCTTTAGTTACAATGGAAAAATATCTGCAAAGAGCAAGTGTCTGTAATATGCAGTTTTTCTCTCAAGCTTTCTCAGTATTTGAGAGGAAAGGAAGCTTGTGTTATTTCCTCTTTGATAACTTCACATTTCTGTAAAAGTCTGTGCTATCATGTTTTTTGCTCTACCTTTAGGTAAGATAAGCAGATGGTCACAAATAGATTTCTGAGCTGTTTTTTCACTAAACCATTTCCCTAAATATATGGCTAGTTTCCATTTCTACAATTTCTGATAAAGAGGAACCAAACCAATCATAAATGAACAAAAATCCTGACTCACAGGGCACACCTATACCATACAAATATTCAAGCCTATAAAAGACTGTGACAGACCACCTAAGGATGGTAAATAACTTTGCTACCTCGGATGACAAACCTGTGATGAAGATGAATGAATCAGTATATGACTTTTAACTTTTTTAAATTTTTATTTATTTTTTATTTTCTATATTCTTTGTTTATATTCCGAATGCTTTCCCCTTTCCAGGTCCCCCCATCTGTCTCATAAGCCCTCTTCCTTCTACCCATTTCCCAATCACCCCCCTCCCATTTCCCTGTCTTGGTATTCCCCTGTATCAACTCTTTTCAGAACCAGTGCCCTCTCTTTCCCTCTTCTTGGGTATCATTTGTTATGCTAACCGTGTCTTGAGAATTCAGAGCTTCTGGGCTAATTAATATCCACTTATCAGTGATTTCATTCCATGTGTATTCTTTTGTGATTCGGTTATCTCACTTAGGATGATATTTTCCAGTTCCAACCATTTGCCTAAGAATTTCATGAATTCATTGTTTTTCATTGCTGAGTAGTATTCCATTGTGTAGATATGTTTGCTTTCTCCTTCTTTCTCTTCTAAATTTATTATTCTCTCATATGTTACATCCAGACCAATTTACCCTCCTTCAACTCCTCCTAGTTCTTGGCACCCCAAACTCCTCTATTTCCAGATCCATGCTTCCTCCATTTCTGTTAAGAAAAGAACAGGCCTCTCAGAGATATTAACCAAAAGGACATAACAAGTTATAATAAGATTAAACCCAAACCCTTATATAAAAGGTGAATAAGGCACCTAGTAGGAGCAAAAGTGTTTCAAGAGCAAGAAAAAGAGCCAGATGTACCCTAGTGTCACTGTTAGGAGTTGGAAAGTACACCAGGTTACACAAGCGTAGCACATATGTACAGGACTTAGCTCAGTCCCATAACAGGTTCCATTAGAGTAGATGAGTTAAATATGCTCTGATTTTTTAAATATACTGTGACTATAGAAATCTTATGATAAGACTTAGCATTTTAAAATTAATTGCCTTATTTTCAAACAAAACTAAACAAAGTAAATTTGAAAAAAATTCTACACCCTTAAAGAATCTTAGCTGTAGGCATGACGATGCACAACTATTACGAATACACATGAGAGGCAGACCTTACTTTATTAGACAAACTCATTGGGTCTGAGAGTCAAGTCTAGAATCTGAGGGGGATTAGGGTGTATAATATACAGATATCTGAGAGTTAATATTTTCACAATTGAGTTTACAGGATACAATTCTGTCAATAGTTCCAAATAAGGAAAAAGATCTACTCTTTATCTTTGAATTTACTGTCAGTAGATGACATCAGGATGATGTCTTCTAGGTTAATAGAAAAAAGATTTTTTTCTTCCATCAATTTATCAAATAAAGAGTCAGAAAAAGCAATGCCTCCCTGTTAAACTAATTTTTGTTGAAAGATGAAGCTCACACTCACAGTAAATACACACAAAGAAAGATTCCCCACATGGGATGGTGATCTAGAGCTGCTATTCCAGTCTATTTCAGGAGTAGTGTCATCATATGTTTGTATGGATAAATTCACTTTCTCCCTGAAACTTGAATGTTTGATTATCACAGTGGATTGGATAATTGAGACAAAAAGGTGATTATTTGTCCTACATTAAAAGTTAGAAGTTGTCCTACATAAAAAGTAGAAGTCCTCTTCTATGAGACTATAAAAGGTTCATTAAAGATCTATATATTATGGAAATAAATAAAAATGAGACTATATAATAGTAAAGATTCTTCACTAAAAGGAATAACATTATTTTATAGTATATTGTAACATATTGTATTAGGGTTCTCTAGAGTCACAGAACATATGGGTAGTCTCTATATAGTTAGGGAATTTGTCAGTGACTTACAGTTTGTAGTCCAACTCCCCAACAATGATCAGCAGCAGCTGTGGATGGAAGTCCAAGGATCTAACAGTTGCTCAGTCCCATGAGGCAAGCGGGCAAGGAAGAGTGGGTGAGTCTTCTTTCAATGTCCTTAAGTAAGTCTCCTACAGAGGGTGTGGCCCAGATTAAAAGCATGACACCACACCTTTAATCCCAGGTGACCTTGAACTCAGAGATCTCCTTGTCTTAATCTTCTGGAATTCATAGCCACTATGCTTCAAGATCTCCATGCCAAGATCCAGGTCAGAAACTTGTATCTCTGAGCCTCCAGATTAGGATCATAGGCCAGCCTTCTAATTCTTGACTGTAGTTCGTTCCAAATATAGTCAAGTTGACAACCAGGAATAGCCACTACACATATATTATAATACATTTATTTTATATACAATATTATATTTGTATATATCAATATATATTTATATTTATATAAGTAATATTTATCCATATATACTTATATACAATTATTAAATACATTATAATAGATTATAATAAATTATAATATTATAGAATAATGGTATTCCATTCTATTTATATTATAATTATATTATGATATAATATAAAATATATTATAAAATAATACTCTAACATTATTCTATAAAAGCACATTTGGGACTATTTAGAGTTGATATTTCATTAAATAATCTCTTGTTGACATTCATAGACGTGGGCACTCTTTACCAATGCACTATTCAACATGGGGGCCATTTGCATCTGGAATTCTTGAGTTATTCATTACTACATTTTTGTCAAGTCATTAAAACAAGTTATTCATTTCCCTTAATCAGATTAACTGGTTTCTTTCTTTCCTGAAAATTAATTCATTAAGGGAATCAACTATGTAATGCTTGTACATTGGGGATAAGGCAGGTAAGTGCAGAGCTGATGGCTTACCCAGATGAGCCCATTTATTTTAGGAGAACCATAATGAACTCTAAAGAAAAACAGCCACTAGAAATCAGCTCCTGATAGATGCTCTAATAAACTTAAGAAATAAAAGGCAATTATTGTTCAGGGTTTCCTTCATTTTTACCTGTTGATTAATATGTTGAAACTATGTAAGGATAACAACCACAATAGCAACAACAAACAACAACAACAAACCTCATTGATGTTGGCAAGAAATATTAACTAAAACACACATTTATTTTGTCAGCAATAGAACAAACAAGATCATTGTATTACCCAGAGAAGATTGGGAAAATATTTGATCAAACCTGAAATAAATAATTTCACAGATATCCTTGTGGATGTCAATGAATTATGCTACTAACTCTACATTGATGAACAACATACTATATTTTTGTATAATACATTGCTCAGATATGCATTCCTCATGAAACTTTTCCTTAATTTCTTAGGCTATGTGATTGTGACTATACTCTGTTTTTTGAACTGTGAATCTTTGGTTGCCTCTTTTTTGTGCTTATGTAAAATTCTTTACTGAGTTAGGTATTGTTCTGGAATGAACAGGAGACTTAGTTCAAGAGGATATTATAATCTACACATTGATGTATGCCTTAGCAGAAAAAAACGATATTCAGAAGATATTGACATGTTTATCTTGATTATTAACTGATTTTATACAAAATGGAAATATTTGGGATTAATACTGTAGAATACATGGACTCTGATATTTTTTCATGAAGAATAAACTAAATTTGCATAATGCTTGAATTTGACAATAATTCCAAATTCTATACTTTATGGAAAATTATCTCCATGATGATCTATAACCTATTTATTTATTCCTCTACTTGCTTGAATCTAAAGAAACTGTATGATGAAATCAAAATAGACTGGTATTTCTATTTACATGGGGATAATATTGATCATAGTCTTATATACTTGGTTATTGTTTTCCTTGTTTAGGTAAAAAGTAGGATAAAACACTTGCTTCTTACATCATAAATACAACTAGATAATGATCACATACTAGTTCAAACTAACACGATGGAAGGCCCAAGTTTTCCCAGAATTATTTGGTTTCTTATTGTTAATTATTATTGTTCTCATGAACCTGTGAAGGATGCTTTTTAATTGTTTGTCATTTTCTGAAGTATCTCTGCTTTAAAGACTGAGTATAAAAGCTCTACAACTGACACAAATTACATCTAATTTAAGTTTTATAGAGGACAATAAGAGCACTTATTGTTAGAGATAGCTGATAAGCATTTTCTCAGAACATTTAACTTTTTGTAATGGGCAAACCTTTCATATTCTAGCCTGAGTGCCAAGTAGCATGTCTAGATCCAGCACTAGTCAGAGGGTTGGGTATCTGAAATCCCAGCCTTGACTGAGGCTTTGAAACAATGCCAGCATTGGAACATTTCCTTGTAGTGTCTTGAGTAGGAAATTTAGGTTTCAGAACAACTCTAGTTCAGTCTTCATAGAGGTCAAGGAGAGGGCTGGACAAGAAGAGCTATCCAAATTTTATGATAGATGACTCAAAGGTGAACAGTGTCCTATATAAGAAACTTTATGCTAATAATTTAAAACATTTGGATCTCATAGAAACAATAAATTATACAACCAGTATTGCTGTTTAGAATTTACTCTCTTCTAAAAGTGCTTGAATAACACAAAAAGAACAAAAACTTTCCATCCTTGAATGTACTTACAAATCTTTAGTATACATTTAGCATCCTAAACACTAGAGTGCTCTCTATATAACCCAGGCCAGTGGCACTCTGTCTTTTTAAAATGTACTTTGTATTTACTCTTTGAAAACTTCATACAAGGAGACAGTGTATTCTGATCATATCCATTTTTGTCTTCCCTCCAACTCCTTCTAGAGTCCTCTCACCATGTTTCCCTCCCAACTCCATGTCCTCCTTTCTTTGTTATTGCTTTTAAACCCATTTGACTCCAGCTAGTGCCACCTGCATGTTCTTTAATTGTCAAAAGCTGTCTAGGAAAAGCAAAGGCATGCAAATGAATTTTCTGTGTGAGCAAGCTAGCTCACAATGGGGAGTGTGATACAGATGTTACCTCACAGTAACTTGTTCTCTCCACTTTCACCAGTTGTGAGTCTTTTAGCAGTTCTCACCCTGTGGTCATGATTCCTTTGAGGGGGAGTGTCAAACAACCTTGTCATGGCTCAGCTAAGTTATCAGAAAACACAAATATTTAAATTATGATTGCAATAATACAGTAGCAAAAGTACAGCTATGAAGCAGAAACAAACATAATTTTAAGATTGGGGGGCACTACAACATGAGGAACTATGCTTACAAGGTTGCAGCTCTAGGAAGGTAGCGAAAACACTGCTCTATTGCAAAAATAAAATTCTCTGATAAGGCTGAGGTCTCAAAAAATAAAAAACAAAACAAACAAACAAAAAAGATAAATATTTAAGGGACAATTTAATACCATGTTAGTTTAGCAAAATAAAAGTAGCAGATTCTCCCCATGGCTTATAAACTCCCAAACCAAGGGTTTCTGGCCACATTTATTATAGTACGAAGAACAAGTTCTGTACTGTGAAGTGGGCTTTGACTCTAGTTTTCAAACGTGGGTGGTTACCTTCATAACGTTTATGTCACTATTGTTCCAATGATCATATCTTGCTGGTTTGGTTATTGTTACATGAAGGATTCACAACTGGGTGGTACTGTGGATGATTTTGCTTCCCTAGCATCCTGTATAGCATCTTACAACAGCATGAAAAATAGCCAATGTGAAAGAAACTTTCATGTCAGTACTGGTTTGATACTAATGAAGATACTGATGCAGAGGCATTATTTCTTTTGTAAATATCATTTTATTTTAAGGCTGAAAAGAAATCAACAACTCAGATATGAAAATTGCCTATTCTGAAACAGCTAGCAAATTGCAAACCCACAAATCCAGCTATTTTTTTTTTTTAGCTTTTCTTTGATTGACGAATTGTGCACAAGTGATCAAGATCAATTCAAGGAGGCATGCATTTCATCTTCTTCAGTTTCTGAATGTTATACAGGGACTGTAACTCTGACACAAGATGATGCTATTAGGAAGTGCATAAGGAAAGTAATTGATATTTTATTCTTATCCTTGCAATGAATTTTGTTTATTATCTCTTCATAGCACAATCAAGCAAATGGTGATTCCTCCTGCATAGACACAAGTGCATAACATATGGAGAATGCTAACAATGAATGGCAGGAAAATAGGCAAAGTATCATTTTCCCAACCTGTTAAGAGAATCGTGACTTGTGAAACAGATATAATTGTGAAAAAGGATAGATGTTTTTTAGTCTTCCTACAAGTGTGGAATCCAGTAAGATAAAGTTCGCAAGAAAAAATGATCACATAGACTTTTTTTCTATGTATGACCATAACTAAGAAATTCCTAGTAACACATTTTTTTCTGTGATAGCATTTTAAAGTGTACTCCAGACATCTCGAAAAGTACAGGTTGCAGATGGTGTTTTGCTAAGATTCAGTAGCAGATGGGTGTATAAAAATATTAATTGGGTTTATGCTAGCTTAATATAATACCTATTGTTTGCCTCACAGGAACTTTGCATATTGTCTTAGATAAGTATTTGTGAAATTAGTCTATAGATTTTATTTCATTAAATGTAAATAAGTAGATGTTCTAATTATTTTTTAAAATGTAACATATTTACATGATAGACATTTACCACTAATCAAATAATGTTAATAGAATATATACTTTAGTTAATTCATTGGCAAGTGATTACCTGTGGTGATGTCAACCTTTGATTACAAATATATCACTACTTAACACACACATAAGATAAACTCTCTCCGTCACAATAGTTAATTAGTAGATATTACAAGATAATTGACCATTATAGGTTAATAAAAATTATGCTATATATATTCAGAAATTATTGAAAATGACAACTACTAGATAAAACACAATTCTACTTTCCTTTGATACCAAAGGGGATTTTGGTCTTTAATGTAGCATGAATTCTATTAATATGCTGATTCATTGAACATGAAGGTGTGCAAAAAAATGTAGTTTTGGGGGAACAGGCAGAATCAGTTTACAATTTTCATGGCAATTGTCATTACCCAGGTTCTAGTCACAGTTACTGCTTGACAGGATTAGCATACAATTATACCACCTGGTCAAGGTAATGCCCCTAGTTAATTGTCTCTCTCTGTCTCTGTCTCCCCATCTCTCTATCTCTCTGTCTCTCTGTCTCTCTGTCTCTGTCTCTGTCTCTCTCTCTCTCTCTCTCTGTGTGTGTGTGTGTGTGTGTGGTGGGTGGTGTGTACACATCCATGTATGTGATAGTAGCTATGGGTGCATGCCCATAGCCTTGCACATAGCAAAAAAATCACTTTACCATTGAACCAAATCCTCAGTCCTAGTAATCTGAATTATTGATGAAAAGAAAATATTCTGTATTTTCTCCTCTGCTTAAATCATACTAATGGATTTCTACTTACCAAAAGATGGATTTATAATTTCTCAGTGTACTATATACACATACCACTAGTTCTCTCATCAATCCAAGTCCCTATCTAGATATATTTCTCTTATTTAGTCAAATTCCAGTGAGAATAATGACCTAAGTGCCCCAGAAGCCTCCTCATGATCCCTCACCCTGAGCTTCTGCATCTGTTGACTCTTTTCTTGAACTGCTGTATACATTCTATTCAACGGAGGACAAATTTCGTCACCCAGCAGATTACAGCATCAGTAACCATCAGGTTGAACCTCTACTTCTAGGGAATCCTTGAGTTACAATCAGGTTGAGCTTTCCCACATACTCCTCCTTACTCTCCTTCAAATCATGGACTGTTTATTTTTTACAAATTGCTATTATTTGCACATATTTTATATATACAATCTGCTTAGTCCATATAATATTATTTTCTATGTATGTTTTAAAATCTGACTGTCACTGGATAACGAATCGGTGTGCTCTTCTCTGAAGGAAATCACCCCTCCTGCTCTCAGCTTTCTTCAGTTTCCTTTAGTTCTCTGTGTAGGGTGGGGGGCTCATGGGCTTTCCTCTCCACTTTGGCAGGTCCATTGGTGTCATCCTTGTTCAGTTCACGTTAGCGCAGTCATGCTGATAAAACTTTAGGTATGTAACTTCTAATGTTACTGGTAGACATCAAACTCCCTGGTCCTCTGGATCTCAGCAGTTAACTTTTAGAAGCAGAAATACAGTCTCCAGGCCATCCTGGTATTGAAAGTTCCTGTTAAGGAATCTTCAATTATTTTGATGACTTTGCCTCTGTATGTGGATTGGTGTTTCTCTCTTTCAGATTTCAATGTACTGCTTTTGTCTTGAATTTTAGTGTTGTTACTTATAATCTGAACTTCAATTTCATTTACTATGTTGACCTTTTCTTTCATTAAGATGCTCTATTCTATTAGAATTAATTGGGTGTTTAATCTGTGTTCTCTTTTTTGTTGCTGTTGTTGCTGCTGTTGTTGTTGCTTGTTTTGTTTTGTTTGTTTGTTTGTTTGTTTGTTTTTGGAGGCCATTGCTGTGAGGTTAGTATTTTTGAAGAGCTTTGTTGCTTTGAATTTTGTATGCTTCTTATGACTTACACATTGGGTCATAGATTATTTAATAGATCTTTGTTTCTTCCTTCCTTCCTTCCTTCTTTCCTTCCTTCTTTCCTTCCTTCTTTCCTTCTTTCTTTCTTTCTTTCTTTCTTTCTTTCTTTCTTTCTTTCTTTCTTTCTTTCTTTCTTTCTTTCTTTCTCTCTTTTTGCCTTTTAGAAATTACTCATTCTTTCAGTGTATTCCTGTTCTTTCCAAGACTTTTAGCATGAAAGGATGCTGAATTTTGTCAAATGTTTTTTCTGCATCTAATGAGATAATCATATGGTTTTTTTCTTTGAGTTTGTTTATGTAGTGGATAGTATTGATGGATTTCCTTATACTGAACCATCCCTGCATCCCTGGGATGAAGCCTACTTGATCATGGTGGATGATGTGTTCTTGGATTCAGTTGGCAAGAATTTCATTAAGTATTTTTACATCAATATTCATAAGGGAAATTGGCCTGAAGTTCTCTTTCTTTGTTGGATCTTTGTGTGGTTTTGGTATCAGCGTAATTGTGGCTTCATAGAACTAGTTGGGTAGAGTTCCTTCTGTTTCTATTTTGTGGAATAGTTTGAAGAGTATTGGTGTTAGGTCTTCTATGAAGGTCTGATAGAATTCTGCACTGAAGCTATCTGGTCCCATGCTTTTTTGGTTGGGAGACTTTCTATGACCCTTTTTATTTCTTCAGGTGTTATGGGACTGTTTAGATGATCTATTTGATCCTGATTTAGTTTTGGTGTCTGATATCTGTCTAGGAAACTGTACATTCCCTCCAGATTCTCCAGTTGTGTTGAGTATAGGCTTTTGTAGTAGGATCTAATGATTTTTTTGAATTTCCTCAGTTTCTGTTGTTATATCTCCCTTTTCATTTCTAAGTTTGTTAATCTGGATACTGTCTCTGTGCCCTTTGGTTAGTCTGGCTAAGGGTTTATCTATCTTTTTGATTTTCTCAAAGAATCAGCTCCTGGTTTTGTTGATTCTTTGTATGGTTCTCTTTGTTTGTACTTGATTGATTTCAGCCCTGAGTTTGATGATTTCCTGCCTTCTACTCCTCCTGGGTGAATTAGCTTCTTTTTGTTCCAGGGCTTTCAGGTGTGTCATTAAGCTGTTAGTGTATGCTCTCTCCATTTTCTTTTTGGAGGCACTCAGGGCTATGAGTTTTCCTCTTAGCACTGCTTTCATTGTGTCCCATAGATTTGGGTATGTTGTGTCTTCATTTTCATTAAATTCTAAAAAGTCTTTCATTTCTATCTTTATTTCTTCCTTGACCAAGGTATCATTGAGTAGAATATTGTTCAGTTTCCACATATTTACTCTTCTGTTAAACTATTGGTCTCCAGCAATCATGCACCTCTTCTGGTTATTGATATCCAAATTTCTACAGCCTCTTTCTTGAAATTCTAGTAGACCATGCCTGCATGTTTTCCTGATCTTCTGGATTCATGCTACATTTTTTATTTTTTAAATGACAATTTTCTTATGCAACAGAAAAAGATTGTAGAAAGCTATTTTTAATGGGCTTTTTTCCATTACTCTAGTTTTTGCCTCAGAAAATACTTTTAAAATTAATACCCAGTGCTAGTACATCTTCAGGTCTCTTATCTCCCATACATAAATTAAAGTCTATATTAGGCATATGCAGAATTAGCCAGACCAAAATTAGCTAGTTACATTTCAAAATTTGAATATAGATTATTTATTTTCATAATTTGACAATCATAAGAGAATATTGATTGTGGATCACATCATCAGAACAAAATTTTCTAATGAATGTGGCATAAAATATGCAAATGGAGCAGGGTATCAGTAGATTCTCAGTTGCATAGAAATTACAAATTCAATATAATAACTCAGGAGGAAACTGATAATTCAATCAAACAAATATATACAAGGAAGGTATTTAATTAAAAAGTTATCATCAGGATTTCAGGTTTGATATAGAATAATCAAACTCAGATGATATCATCATCTCAGAGATTGTCTTTATAAAGAGTTGGCAAATAAAATTGTCACTTCGCATCTTTAAGAATACATCTTAAAGCTTGAATATTAGCTAAAATGCCCAAGAAAGCTGTAGGAAAATGAGAAGTAATTTTCTGTGGTGATTAATGAGCCCTGCCTCTCCATGATTTTCACACAAAAACTTCTTTCTTATCTGTTCCATGCTAGCTGTGAAACATCACCATAGATTTGCTTTCACATATTTTTATTTCAGGTTGAGTGGAAAGAGTGCCTACTTGGAACAATGCATCCTTCTGGGAAAGGATACTCAAGAGGATATAACAAAAGGATACTCAAGAGGATATGTTTAAACATATATCACTTTTAAAGTTTCTCTTCCGATGTGGCTTGTGTCACAACTGCTTACACTCCATTGTCCAAGCAAGCCATATAACTAAGCTGTCTGTGAGTATAAGTATCTGACATCAAAATAGAAGCTTTGTAAGGCCTATCCGATTGGGAGAGTGTTAGTGTTATATATATGGATTTTGGGGGCAGGATTTTTTTTTTCCCATCTGTACATGTAAAAGACACAGTCACATGCTGCTTTAGTTTTACTCATATTGGTATGATTCCATGTGAGTAGTTCTGTCTAATAGTCAATGAGCACACTGATACCTAATATTTTACATGAAGTACTCATAATAATTTGTTTATTTTTTGCTAGAATGGAATTTCTGCAAAGAAGAGTGAATGATAGAGGGGAACTCTTGGATTCCCTGGAGCTGCACAGCAGCCTATGGGTTACAAAATTGCTATGTGTTATCATTTGCATGTTTTGTTTTTGTTTTTGTTTTCTAATACTGATCAACCACCATCTATAAAGAATATAAAGAGAATCTCTAGGGGGAGTTGCAAAGATTAATTGAAAGAACTTTTAAAAACAACAGATAACTCAGCAGATAAATCTATCTGCCACCAAGCTTGACAACCTGAGTTCAAGCCTCAAGGCAGCACATGGTGAAAGGAGAGAAGTTGAGTCCTACAGGTTGTCTTCTGTCAACCTGTGTGCAATGGTATGCATATAACACACACACACACACACACAGAAAGAGAGAGAGAGAGAGAGACAGAGACAGGACAGAGAGACAGATATAGAGACAGAGAGAGAAAGAGACAGACAGAAAGGGACAGACACAGAGACACAGAGACAAAGAGAGAGACAGGATAATATAACCATGTTATTAAAAGTTTTGCTGGTAAAGACTTGATGCTTCACATGTTTAAGGGTATAGCCCCAATGCTGACAATGCAAGTGCAATAACAGCTTAGCAGGGAAGAGATGTTATAATTTATTTAAAGGTTATATTTATACAAAGATTAGAAATAAATCATTTGAGCCTGGGCTGCAATGCCACATCTCCAGGTCCTGAAAGAGGCAAGAGGGGCATCCAGGAGGCCGGCTGGGAGAGGTCAGTGTGCTCTGGTGGGTCCAGCAGGCCCTGGCGGGAACGTTCAGGTGTCTGCTTCAGGATCTGAACAGCCTGGGCCACAGCACTCGGTCTCCTGGATCTGCAAGAGGCCTGGTGTGCACTTCGAAACAGACTGGGAGCGCACAGCTTGCTCTGGCTGCACAGAGCTTAGGTTCCAGTCCTGAGGCCTCTGGCTGGAGCCCTCAGATCTCCACTTCCGGAACCAGAACAGCCTGGGCTGCAACGCCATATCTCCAGGTCCTGCAAGAGGCAAGAGGGGCACCCGGGAGGCCAGCTGGGAGGAGTCAGTGTGCTCAGGTGAGTCCAGCAGGCCCTGGCGAGAGCCTTCAAGTGTCTGCTTCAGGATCTGAACAGCCTGGGCCACAGCACCCTGTGTCCAGGCAGTGCAGGAGGTCAGCTGTGCACCAGAGGCCAGCTGGAAAGAGGCAGCTTGCACTGGTGAGTCCAGCATTGACAAGACCAACTAACACCAGTGAGAACTATATGGCAAAAGGCAAACGCAGGAATGTCGCTAACAGAAATCAAGGCAATATGGCAGCATCTGAACCCAATTCTCCTTTAACAGCATGTCCTGGATACCCCATCACACTAGAAAAAAACAAGATTTGGATTTAAAATCACTGGTCATGATACTGGTAGAGGAACACATGAAGGACATACTTAAATAAATTCAGGAGAAAATGGATCAAAAGTTAGAAGCCCTCACAAGGGAAACACAAACATCATTGAAAGAAATCCAGGAGAATACAAAAGCCAATAAGGAGGAAAGGCAAAAATCACTTAAAGAAATACAGGAGAACTTTGGTCAACAGGCTGAGGTCATGAAAGAGGAAACACAAAAATCTCTTAAAGAATTACAGGAAAGCACAAACAAGCAAGTAAAGGAGCTAAGCAAAACCATCCAGGATCTAAAACCAGAAGTAGAAACAACTAAGAAAACTCAAAGGGAGACAAATTTGAAGATAGAAAACCTTGGGAAGAAATCAGGGGGCATAGATGCAAATATGAACAACAGAATACAAGAGATAGAAGAAAGAATCTCAGATGCTGAAGATACCATAGAAAGCATGGACTCAACAGTTAAAATGCAAAATGCAAAAAGCTTGTAACCCAAAATATCCAGGAAATCCAGGACACAATGAGAAGACCAAACCTAAAGATTATAGGCATAGATGAGAGTAAAGATTTAAAACTTAAAGGGCCAGCAAATATCTTCAATAACATTATGGAAAAAAACTTCCCTAACATAAAGAGAGAGATGCCCATGAATATACCAGAAGCCTACAGAACTCCAAACAGACTGGACCAGAACAGAAATACCTCCAGTCACATAATAATCAAAACCACAAAAGTAGTAAACAAAGGAATAATATTAAAGGCAGTAAGAGAAAAAGGCCAAGTAACATAAAAATGAAGACCTATCAGAATCACACCAGACTTCTCACCTGAGACTATGAAAGCTAGAAGATCCTGGGCAGATCTCATGCAGACTCTAAGAGAACACAAATGCCAGCCAAAACTACTATATCCAGCAAAACTCTCAATCACCATAGATGGAGAAACTAAGATATTCCATGACAAAACCAAGTTTACCCAATATCTATCCACAAACCCAGCCCTACAAAGGATAATAGGGGGAAAACACCAATAGAAGGAGTGAAACTTCACCCTGGAAAAAGCAAGATAGTAACCTTCTTTCATCAAACCCAAAAGAAGATAACCAATCAAATTTAAAAAATAACATCAAAAATGACAGGAAGTAACAATCACTATTCCTTAATATCTCTTAACATCAATGGATTCAATGACCCAATAAAAAGACATAGACTAACCGACTGGATTCATAAACAGGACTCTACATTTTGCTGCATACAGGAAACACACCTCAGGGTCAAAGACAAACACTACCTTAGAGTAAAAGGCTGGAAGACAATTTTACAATCAAATGGTCTCAGGAAACAAGCTGGAGTAGCCATTCTAATATCAGATAAAATTGACTTTCAACCCAAAGTCATCAAAAGAAACTCTGAGGGACACTTCTTGCTGGTCAAAGGAAAAATACAACAAGAAGAACTCTCAATCCTGAACATCTATGCTCCAAATGCAAGGGCACCCTCTTTCATAAAAGAAACTTTATTAAAGCTCAAAGCACACATTGCACCTAACACAATAATTGTGGGTGACTTCAACACTGCACTTTCCTCAATGGACTGATCAGGACAACAGAAACTAAACAGGGACACAATGAAACTAATTGAAGCTTTGGATGAATTAGATTTAACAGATATACATAGAACATTCTATCCTAAAGCAAAAGAATATACCTTTTTCTCAGCACCTCATGGCACCTTCTCCAAAATCGATCAGATAATTGGTCACAAGACAGACCTCAACAAATATAAGAAGATTAAACTAATCCCATGCCTCCTATCAGATCACTATGGAGTAAAAGTGGTCTTCAATAGTAACAAAAACAACAGAAAACCCACATACATGTGGAAACTGAACAATATTCTACTCAATGATACCTTGGTCAAGGAAGAAATAAAGAAATTAAAGACTTTTTAGAACTTAATGAAAATGAAGACACAACATACCCAAATCTATGGGACACAATGAAAGCAGTGCTAAGAGGAAAACTCATAGCCCTGAGTGCCTCCAAAAAGAAAATGGAGAGAGCATACACTAACAGCTTAATGATACACCTGAAAGCCCTGGAACAAAAAGAAGCTATTTCACCCAGGAGGAGTGGAGGGCAGTAAATCATCAAACTCAGGGCTGAAATCAATTAAGCAGAAACAAAGAGAACCATACAAAGAATCAACAAAACCAGGAGCTGATTCTTTGAGAAAATCAAAAAGATAGATAAACCCTTAGCCAGACTAACCAAAGGGCACAGAGACAGTATCCAGATTAACAAACTTAGAAATGAAAAGGGAGATATAACAACAGAAACTGAGGAAATTCAAAAAATCATTAGATCCTACTACAAAAGCCTATACTCAATACAACTGGAGAATCTGGAGGAAATGGACAGTTTCCTAGATAGATATCAGACACCAAAACTAAATCAGGATCAAATAGATCAACTAACCAGTCCCATAACACCTGAAGAAATAAAAAGGGTCATAGAAAGTCTCCCAACCAAAAAAAGCACAGGACCAGATGGCTTCAGTGCAGAATTCCATCAGACCTTCATAGAAGACCTAACACCAATACTCTTCAAACTATTCCACAAAATAGAAACAGAAGGAACTCTACCCAACTCATTCTATGAAGCCACAATTACGCTGATACCAAACCACACAAAGATCCAACAAAGAAAGAGAACTTCTGGCAAATTTCTCTTATGAATATTGATGCAAAAATACTTAATGAAATTCTTGCCAACCGAATCCAAGAACACATTAAAATGATCATCCACCATGATCAAGTAGGCTTCATCCCAGGGATGCAGGGATGGTTCAATATAAGGAAATCCATCAATGCTATCCACTACATAAACAAACTCAAAAAAAAGCCATATGATCATCTCATTAGATGCAGAAAAAGCATTTGACAAAATTCAGCATCCTTTCATGCTAGAAGTCTTGGAAAGAACAGGAATTCAAGGCCCATACCTAAACATCGTTAAAGCAATATACAGCAAACCGGTAGCCAACATCAAACTAAACAGAGAGAAACTTGAAGCAATCCCACTAAAATCAGGGACTAGACAAGGCTATCCTCTCTCTCCATATCTTTTCAATATAGTACTTGAAGTTCTAGCTAGAGCAATTAGACAACATAAGGAGGTCAAGGGGATACAGATTGGAAAGGAAGAAATCAAATTATTACTATTTGCAGATGACATGATAGTCTACTTAAGTGACTTGAAAACCTCCACCAGAGAACTCCTACAGCTGATAAACAACTTCAGCAAAGTGGTTGGTTATAAAATCAATTCAAGCAAATCAGTTGCTTTCCTATACTCAAAGGATAAGCAGGCTGAGAAAGAAGTTAGGAAAATGACACCCTTCATAATAGCCACAAACAATATAAAGTATCTTGGTGTGACTCTAACCAAACAAGTGAAAGATCTATATGACAAGAACTTCAGGTCTCTGAAGAAGGAAATCATAGAAGACCTCAGAAAGTGGAAAAATCAGCTATGCTCGTGGATCGGCAGGATTAATATAGTTAAAATGGCCATCTTGCCAAAAGTGATCTACAGATTCAATGCAATCCCCATCAAAAATCCCAACTCAGTTCTTCACAGAGTTAGAAAAAGCAATTCTCAAATTCATCTGGAATAACAAAAAACCCAGGATAGCTAAAACTAGTCTCAACAACAAAAGAAATTCTGGGGGAATCAGTATCCCTGATTTCAAGCAATAGTACAGAGCAATAGTGTTAAAAACTGCATGGCATTGGCACAGTGACAGACAAGTGGACCAATGGAATAGAACTGAAGATCCACAAATGAATCCATACACCTATGGTCACTTGATCTTTGACAAAGGAGCCTAAAACATCCAGTGGAAAAAAGATAGTCTTTTCAACAAATGGTGCTGGTTCAATTAGGTCAGCATGCAGAAGAATGCAAATTGATCCATTCTTATTTCCATGTACTAAACTTTATTCCAAGTGGATCAAGGACCTCCATGTAAAACCAGACACAATGAAACTAATAGAAAAGAAACTGGGGAAGACCCTTGAGGACATGGGCATGGGGGAAAAGTTCCTGAACAGATCACCAATAGCTTATGCTCTAAGATCAAGAATTAACAAATGGGACCTCATAAAATTACAAAGTTTCTGTAAGACAAAGGACACTGTTAAAAGGACAAAACGGCAACCATCAAATTGGGAAAGGATATTCACCAATCCTACATCTGATAGAGGGCTAATATCCAATATATACAAAGAACTCAAGAAGTTAGACCCCAGGGAACCAAATAACCCTATTAAAAATGGGGTACAGATCTAAACAAAGAATTTTCACCTGAAGAAATTCGGATGCCTGAGAGGCACCTTAAGAAGTACTCAACATCATTAGTCATTAGGGAAATGCAGATCAAAACAACCCTGAGATTTCACCTTACACCAGTCAGAATGGCTAAGGTCAAAAACTCAGGAGACAGCAGGTGTTGGTGAGGATGTGGAGAAAGAGACACACTCCTTCACTGCTGGTGGGGCTGTAAAATGGTACAACCACTGTGGAAATCAGTCTGGAGGTTCCTCAGAAAACTGGACATGAGACTTCCAGAGGACCCTGCTGTTCCAGAAACCCACTTCGTAATAGCTGCAGGCAGCTATGGAACCCTACATATTGGCGCCCGAACGTGGGGCAACCTGGTACGGGAGAATTTCCTGAGGTAACCCTATCAAGCGACGCTTCGCAGAAAAGGTGATAAGGAATGGTATCCGCACGGTAAGCAACATAGAGGTCAAAACTAGCGCTAGTGGAAAATTGTTTCTATCGTTGTGAGTGCAGAGGGATACGGGTTTTTCAAGCAAACTGTGTTGATCCGGCACAGTGGCCGCTTGGGTTGAAAAGATAAGGAAATATGGGGAAGGAATTTGGTAGGCATTTGCCCAAAGCTCGTAAGAGCTGATTTCGGCGAAAAAGAAAGGGGTTTTAAAAATAGGCATATGTCCACAGCCTCTAAGAGCTGTTTAAAGAGGAAAATGGATGCAATTGCTTAACAAGCGTGCTTAACTTTCTGTGTATCTTTCCGTGTTTGTCCCAGTGCACCGACTGTTTGTCTATGTGTATGTTTATGTCCTCTCTGTGTTTTTGTGTGAATGACTGTTTCATGTTAAAAAGAAAAATTGGTTAGGATTTCATCTGCTGGTAACCTCTTGAGCCAGCCACAGTTTGTGTGGCGATTGATTTAAAGCCGCGCCACAGCAGCACAGCTCACTCACCCAAGAGGCAAGCATGGCTGGGGAAAAAGCCACTTTTAAAAGCCTCAAGATTTGGGAAAACCTTGGTTTGGCTTGTGAAATTCATGTAGTCGCTTTATACTTGTTTCTAATTGGTTTTAATGGTATAAGGTTTCACATATCTTGACTAAAGAGTTATAAATTAATTGGCTATTATGTAAAAGGTATAGTGTTATTAAGAAAAGGTTAGTTTAAAACTGGTGATTCAGTGTTGGAGCCATCTTAACTAGCTACACGTGGCCTAACGCAACTCATGCTTTGTTCTTGTTTATAATTGGATTTAAAGGTATATTTTGCATGTCTTGACTATAGAGTATTGGCTTAAGTCACTGGACATGATTTAAAAGGTATAATGTTATTAACAAAAAGTTAGGTTAAAGCTGGTAGTTTAGGGTAGTCGCCATTTTTAAACAACACGTGGCATGACGGTTAAAGCTGGTAGTTTAGGGTAGTCGCCATTTTTAAACAACACGTGGCATGATGCAATCCAGGAAATACAGGCCTTTAAGATGCTCCTAAATTGGCATGGTGTTTCATGTGAATCTTGGCCTGGAGATTGGACTTAATGAAGATTAAGATTTAAAATAATGTCTCTTTAATAAGTTACACTGTCATACACTTGAACATAAGAACTGGCAGACAAACCTTGTGCTGTAAATATGTGTTTGCCATTGATTTTAAAGAAAATAGATTGTTTAAAATTGGGATTTGCTTCCAAAATTGCAATTGTGCTCTAATATTGCAAGAAAACATTGAGTTACAATAAAAATCAGTGTGTCATTGGCTGGAGTTTTCAGTTTGCAGGCTCATAATTCTTAACATTTTGTAATTAAGATAATTTTGAGAGTGATACAGCTATGGGTTTTAGAGGCCCATTGCCACTGTTCCACAGGTTTATAGGCTACAATGTCAGGAGCAAAATTTAACCCTCCAAGATTAAAAAGGAGATCTCTGTGGAAATGTATCTGATATCAAGTAGGTTCCTTTGACCATGGAATTACAGGTTTCTTTTGTTTAATCCTCAAAACGTCCTAGCAGGTTTGGGTCTGGTCTTAGATAAAAGGCTCAGATCTAGTCCTTGCCAAGGACTAAAGGTGGATCCTAGGGCAGATAAAAAAAAATGTTTTGTTTCTGTTTCAATACTAGAAGTTAAGATCTTAAAATTTTCAGTGTATAATGTTCATAAAATGTTTGTTACAGGCCCTTGCTCCTATGGACTTTTAGAATTTTTAGGTAAATGGCTTTCAAAAGTTGTTAGGATATATTAATTGGCTTTATCTTATATTTACCTCATTTTAAGCTTGCCACAAAAGGTCTTAAACCTCTGTTTTCAAGGTAGGAAACATTTGTCCCTTGCTTCAAGCAGCAATCAAATTTATTACTAATGGTTGATCTATTACATGGCAAGCATTTTTAGGCAAAATTAATAATTGTTATCCAAAAGATAATTTGTACTATCAGATCACATGTTTATTCCTTTAAGTTTCTCCCTGCTTCAACACAGATACCTGAATTGGGTGCTATAGCAGCTATTTTTAAGATGTTAAAAGTCAAGCTTTTAATAATAGTAGATATATATAGCTCATGGTTTATAATTGCTTAAAATTGGTCCATTTTTAATACTGCTAATTCTTAATTTCTACAGTTTATGCAAATGTGATTCAAAATTCTAAGAACAAAGGATATGTTCTCTAAATGACTTTCCTTTAGGTATTTGAAATAATTTTATATTTTGTGCACATCAAATTATAAAGATTTGTTCTTGATGTCCTCAATTTCTACCTCTACCACGTAATGGTGTTAATCCTAGAGGACTTAGTTATTACAGATAAATGATATTCATATTTCTAATTTAGAAGATTAAAAAATATGTGCATGTGACTAATGATTCATTTTTAGGCTGTCTAGTTGCAACTGCTCTAACAGAAAAAGCAACTAAAAATGCTATGTTTATTTTATATAATTACATAGTTATTGCCTATGTTATGGGTTATACTTTGTGTTCCAACTTAAATTAATAAAACAATATCTTCTTGGAAGAGAGAAGAGAGGGGAAATCGTGTCCCTGTGCATATCATTTATATTATGCTTACATGTTTTTAAGAAAATTTTAAAATTTAGATGCCTAGAAACTCCTTGCTAAATGTATATGACATCTTGTAATTAGGCATATTGATGTCTAGGTGAAATGAAAGAATTCACTTATTGACATATGCCATGATCCTGATTTAATATTGGGGGAGAAGGCATGTCCCCTATGTTTTTTCCACAGAATGCTACAGAAGATATGCCGACTGTGTGCTTGCTGAATGCCCAGACCATGGTAACATAAGAGCTATATTGGGTATATGTTCTTGACTTACCTCAATTGTCAAATGTCCCAGGTTAGATAAATTGCCTAGCTTCAAGCTTTCAGACTTTGTGAGACAGAACATAGAGACTGTTAAGCTAGCTTAGGAAAAATTAATCTAAAAAAGAGTTAAAATGACTCTTCTCCTTACTGTGTTCAGCTGACTCAACCATAGACTGGTCTAGAAATAATTCCAATATTGAAGATTCCAATTTTGAAGATGGCTAACAATCTTCAGCCAGCTGTGTTAATTTAACATATAGTCTCCACTTTTCCTGAGAAGTAACAGCATATCTCTTGATACACAAGGCTACCTCTCCCACCCCAGAGGCCAAGCTTTGGGTCCTTAAAGTTGTTAATTTGCAACTGAATTGGATACTTCAGGGACAAGTTAATCCTATTCCACCTTTAACTCTTGACCTTGTTTGTTAAGCAGACTGGCTGTCTCCACCCAGGCTCACCTGGATGGAGAGATTGCATGTCTGTTAAAGACACTTACAGACCCCCCTGGCTTCAAAACTTACACAAGTGGATCTCCAAAGAGGGAGCCACATAGAACTCAGATCTATGTGTGTTTGTTTAAGAACAAACATGGGTACCAGTGAGACGTGCGAGGCAAAGCACCGCATGGGGAGGTGAATTTCTGCTTCTGAGTCCCCAGGAAGTACACCTAATTGCATAGGGGTTAACGTCGAGAGGTTGTCCTTAAAATAATAAGGGAGCCTATTACCCCTCCTCTGAAAAAGACGTTATACAATTTAAGAGGAATTACGGTCAATGCTTCCCTTCCTGGTTAAGGCCCGCCTTCTTATGAAGGATATTTATCCACTTGTTTTCTACCTCCTCGTGTTCTAATTAATAAAAAAGGGAGGACATGTACAGAGCCATATTGGGGCAGTCATGCACTTGGTCAGAGTTTGACTTTGGTCAAGGTTAACTTCTCCCAGATAGCCAGGATCCTGCTCCACCTAGGGCAGAGTGCTCGAAGTAAAGGTTAAGTTCATTGTTCCTCGAGGTCTAGGAATTCCTGAATTAAACAGGTGACCCACCCAGCTGCAGGAGCAGTCAAGACGAGGACCTCCAAAAGAAGCTAGACAACTTCCACCGGAACTCAGCCTGGAGTCTGGGGGGAAGGGTTTGCCCAAACTGTTAAAAGGTCTGGCACCATTAAAGTTTCTGGCTTTGATCAGTGAATATTGTCTTAGCCATACTTCTTTTCGCCCCTCTTCCCTATTTATTCCTCAGCTTCTGTTCCAGAAACCCACTTCGTAATAGCTGCAGGCAGCTATGGAACCCTACACCCTGCTATACCTCTCCTGGGCATATACACAAAGGATTCCCCGACATGCAATAAAGACACATGCTCCGTTATGTTCATAGCAGCCTTATTTATAATAGCCAGAAGCTGGAAAGAACCCAGATGCCCCTCAAAGAAGGAATGGATACAAAAAATGTGGTATATTTACACAATGAAATACTACTCAGCAATTAGAAACAATGAATTCACAAAATTTTTAGGCAGATGGTTTGATCTGGAAAATATCATCCTAAGTGAGGTAACCCAATCACAAAAGAATACACCAGGAATGCAATCTCTTATAAGTGGATATTAATTAGCCCAGAAGCCCTGAATACCCAAGGCACAAATCACATAGCCAATGACTCCCATGAAGAAGTAGGGAGAGGGTCCTGATCCTGGAAAGATTGATCTAGCATTGGAGGGGAATATAAGGACAGAGATAAAGGATGGAGGTGATTGGAAAATGGATGGAGAAAAGAAGGTTTATGGGACATATGGGGAGGTGGGATCCGGGAAAGGGGAAATCATTTGGAATGTAAACAAAAGATTATAGAAAATAAAAATATATTTAAAAAAAGAAAGAAAAAAGAAAAAATCATTTAGTGGGTCAGTAAAACACAGACTGTGTGTCAGATTTGCTATTCTGTATTCCGAAGACGTTATTAAACTTCTTCTTCTTTTTTTTTTTTTTTTGGTCTCAGTTTCTTTATGTAAGAAATGGTAGGAAGGCCAACATTACAAGACTAGTGTAGTGAATTTACAGAGTGTTAGCGCATGGTGGTCGCAGTGGAAAGTGATAATTTGAGGTCTTATTCTTCACAGGAGTAGGGTTTGTTGTCAGGAGAAAAATTAAGACAACTTATGTCGGGACTGACATATTCTTTTGATTCGTCTACTGACTTAGGCAGTCATAGCCCAGCTGCAGACAGAGCTCTCTCCATCCATGAAGGCCATGACCAGAGGAAGTGCAGCTGCCTCAGTATCAGGAGCAATTTTCTTACTGAACATAAGAAAACATAAAAGAGCAAATAATGGCTTATGGAAAAGGAGCATATATCATCTAAACTTTATGTTGTGTTTGGAATTTTTTTGTTATTTTAGTGTAATGAGACATAAGTATTAAAATTAATTTTAAATCTAATTAGAATAAAAAGTGTGGCACTTGCACAGAAAAATAGTAAATAGTTCTAATACAACAAATAATATTTTTCAGTGTTTATATTCATCATTTTTCTGTATATTACTTTTGTTTATTTAAAATCATTAAATTTTACAATGGGCTAAAGTCACCTCATAAATACTGCTCTGGAGACAGC
Source organism: Apodemus sylvaticus (assembly GCF_947179515.1). NCBI lineage: Eukaryota > Metazoa > Chordata > Mammalia > Rodentia > Muridae > Apodemus > Apodemus sylvaticus. The sequence goes on along the minus strand of NC_067472.1, from coordinate 26,567,541 downwards.
AATGCATTTAATTAGGTGAAATATCTCAATTTAATCATTCATTGATCTCATGGTGTTATTTTAAAGAAATTTTCTACTTTAAATTCCCATAGTAACTTTTGTATTACATATTTTGATTTATTTAATAATGAAAAATTCATAACATTAAAATACCAAGTCTTAGAAGACATATTTATGAAGAAATAAATGCTGTTAAATTGCTACCTCCAGCAATATACAAAAATTATTTCATATGGCCTATTACAAGCTTTGCTTTTTATACATATTTGCTAGCATTTAAAAGTTTTTAATATAGTTGTTTGAGTATGGAATGTGAATATATATATACATAATTTTGCATTTCATGATTTGGATGTTTTTATAGTCTGAGTTTTCTTATTAAAGTGAAAGATTTTTAATTTTTTCTCTATTTCTTTTTGCCAACTTAATGCTTTTTTATTTTGTTATATGAATGACATTAGACATACAGTCTGAAGATTTTATTCCATGTTATAAAACATTTGAGCCTGGTGCTCTGACTTTACATGGCTCTCACCTGGTTCCTGGTTGTTTGATTACCTGTCTGTATTCTCTTAACTCCATTTTCTACTTATCACAATAAAATCTCTCTTTGGGGAGAACTCATAAGCTTCAGAGTTCCTAACTAGGCTAGGTATAGCAAAAGTCTTTTATTATTTTGGTAAGTAAGCTTAAAAGTGTTTAATGGTTTATTTAAAATGGCATTAAATTTTTAGACCTTAATGTAAGGAAATTCTTTCCCAAACATTTCTGGTATTATAAAAGGGGTACTAATCTGTGGCTCAGTTCCTGTTTAAATAGAGACTTCATACGCAATATAGTCATTTCCCAGGATCCTGTCAAAGATTGGTACCAGACAGACAATAAAATCTGTCAATGTTCAAGTTATATATATAGTGTTTGTGTTATTTGTATATAGTCTACATAAGTCCTCTGCACACACCAAAGCATCTTCTGAGCACATATAACAACCAATACATCAGAAATGTTGTAAGTAGTCATATTATATTGATTTTTGGCCATAGCTTATATTTTGTTCACATTACATCTCGATCACAGGCCTCTACCTTCTCTCTTCCAAGTCCTGCCCTTAAAATCCCTCCCCCATTACCTTCTCGCCTTCTCTGAGGAGGGGAAGCCCCCTTGCATACCACTTCATCCTGGAACATAGAGTCCAAGTAAGACTAAGCACCTCCTCTCCAACTGAAGGCCAAACAGACACTCCAGGTTGGAGAAGGGGATTCCATGACAGACAATAGAGTCAGAGACAGTCCCTGTTCCAATTATTAAGGGGTCCACATGAAGACCAAGCTTCATATGCCCTACAAATGGGGGGAGGGAACTAAGTCTGAATTCTGCATGCTCTTTTGGTAGTGGTTCAGTCTCTGGCAGACCCCATTGGTCCAGGCTAATTGACTCTGTAGGTCTTTTTGTGGTGTCCTTGACCCTTTTGGCTCATTCAATTCTATCCCCCACTCTTCTACAAGACTGTCCAAGCTCTACCAGAGTCTCTGTGTCTATTTCCACACGCTGCTGGAGAAAGCCTAAATCCACTCAGGAGACAGTTATACTAGGATCCTGTCTGCAAGCACAGCAGAGTATCATTAATAGTCTCAGGGGTTTACACGCTCTCACAGCATAGGTCTCAAGTTGGGCTAGACATTGGGTGGCCATTCCCTCAGTCTCTGCTCCATCTTTATACCTACACATATTACAGGCAGAACAAATTTTGGGTTGAAGTTTTTTGAGTAGGTCTAAGTCCTTTCCTTCCACTGGAAGCCCTGGTTGTCTGCATAAGGTAGCCACTTCAGCCATATAGCCAAAAGAGCACACTGTACCACAGGAACAGCTATGTTTACAGCAGCTTTATTTGTAATAGTAAGAAACTGGAAGAAAAAGCCTTGATGTCCTCCAAGTGAGGAATGGATAAAGACAATGAGGCACATCTACACAATTCAGGTATTAAAAACAAAGACATCATTAATTTTGCAAGCAAATGGATAGAACCTAATAATAATCATCCTGAGTGAGGTAACATGAACCCAGAAAGACACATGTGGAATGTACTCACTTATAATTGTACATTAGCCATAAAGTTCAAGATAACCATGCTACAATCTACAGAACCAAATGAACTAGGTAAGAAGGAGGTTCCAAGAAAAGATGTGTGAATCTCACTCAAGGAGCAACAAAATAGTCATCAGAAGTGGATGGAGAGAGAGGCTGGTTGGGAGAGAGAGTGAGGAAGGGATTGGGATGATAATCAGGTATTAGTGGAGGGGGTGGAGGGATGGGAGTGAGAATGGAAATTACTGGGGGGCATCTCTGGGACTAACTGGAGACCTGAGACATGGGTGGAGGCTTTGGGGAGTTTATGGGTGTGACTTTAGCTACATTGTATTGTTAAAGCTTTATTGTTATATTTTTAGCCAATGGTTGGTTGAAGCTATTAAGGCAGAACCCACAGAGAAGGGTCTTTGTTGAATGATATCTTCATAGAATCTACCAATAAGAACACAGTCCACACTTCTGTTCACAAGATATATTGTTCTACTTTTCCATAAAACACAGCTCCAGACATGGGAAATATTTCTAGGAAGTCCCTCATGAAGACATTATTAGTTTTGCTTTCATGTCCTGAAATAAAACAATAGGGAAACTGGCAATCTAGGGTGTATGCTGTCGGACACTTGTTGTCACATATGCTGTTCAGACTATTTTCCCATACTGGAATACCCATGTTTCTAAAGGCTACAGTGTTAGTAAAGTATCTCTAATGTCAAAAGCACTGTGTGTGTGTGTGTGTGTGTGTGTGTGTGTGTACCAGTTTTCTCCTTGAGGTCCCATCTATTCACATGTTAAGAAGAAAAGACCTCCCCAAACACTTGAATTCAAAGAATTCAAATGCATGAAGACAAACAGTGCATAATACTGCCACAGGATAGTATTATAGGCAATATTTTCTAGATTAAAAAATGATCTGATATATGTTTATTGACTGCATTAGGGAAGTACTTTTGGCTACATTTGAATTTCTAGTCATTTATCAGTAGCTGTGTGAAACAGGGCAAGCCCAACTGACCTTCTAATTTTTTAACCTGAACTATATTACTTTGTCAGGATTATAAGTGAGACAACCCTGGAGCCATGAAGCAAGGTTTAGTGAGTAAATAAAGCATGTGTGCTTTCTGGGATTGAAGGGGAACAGAGAGCTCAGGCTACTGGTTTGGATTTGGAAATCTAACGTTCTGAAATGCATATACAAAGGAAGCATGGAAGTTAAAAGATTCTTATAGCTTATGACTATAGTAAAATAGTACTGATAGCTTTCTTTATTCAGAGAGACAAACCAAAATGTCCATTCAATACATGTGGAAGAACTTGGGAGTTAGACTCACGAATTGAGAGTGTGGAATCTGATGGGAATTGTGTGGAAATGAAGAGGACAAGTATGCGACTCCATCTGTATGGTACAGCTTCAGTTAAAAGTCACATGGCTAGGCCCTCACTGGAGACATAGTAATGCCAATTTTCAGTCAAGCAGACTAGAAATCTGGCTATTAGGGATTCTGAGAAAGGAACGTAGAAAGCTAAGAAAGCCAAAGATAGCTGTATCAGGGAAGCATTTTCTTGGGGATAAAAAGTACCATGGGTATTAGAAGAGTCTCCAAGTGCCTAGGAAACAGATCACAATAAGGTATAAGAAATAAAACAAAATTAGGAGAGAGGAAGCAAGGAGAAGAAATCTATGAAAGAACAGAAAACATTAATAAGCAAATATTACTCTGAATTATTTTTATATGTGGTATTGTGGTAACATGTTCTCAAAGTCTCCTGAATTCTCTTATAGTACTGATCAAACTTTGATCAAAAAGTTCTTTGATCAAAATATGAAATCATATTATCAAAAAGTGGTGACCATTAAAACTAGAGCTCCAGATTAAATGAGATGCTGGTCCTCCTACAGGGCCGCCCTTCTCCTCAGCTTCTTTCAGCCTTCCCTAATTCAACAGCAGGGGTTGGTTGCTTCTGTCCATTGGTTGGGTACAAATATCTGCATCTGGCTGTTTCAGCTGCTTGCTGGGTCTTCAGGAGTGCGGTCATGCTTGGTCCCTTTTTGTGAGTGCTCCATAGCCTCAGTCATAGTGTCAGGCCTTGGGACCTCCCCTTGAGCTGGATCCTACTTTGTGCCTGTTACTTGACCTTCTTTTCCTCAGGCTCCTCTCCATTTCCATCACTGTAATTCTTTCAGACAGGAATAATTATGGGTCAAACTTGTGACTGTAGGATAGCCCTTTCCTCTCATTTGATGCCCTGTCTACCTGTTTGAGGTGGGCTCTATAAGTTCCCTCTCCCTACTGTCAGGCATTCAGTCTCAATTAATATGGACCCCAAGGTCTCTCAAATACTGGATCACCAAACAGGCAGCATAAACCAGCTGATATTAGGCTCCTAACACACATACAGCAGAGGACTGCCGGGTCTATGTTCCTTCAGAGATGATACACCTAACCCTCAAGAGACAGGAGGCCACAAGGAGTTTAGATACAGTAGAGGGTGCAGACATCCACATGGAGGTGGGGTGAGGAGGAGGTGTAGGATTTGAAACAGTTGGAGGGTAAACTGGGGGTGTTGAATAAAATATGGTGTGTAAAAAAATTAATTAATTAATTAAAAAACTATAGCTTCATATTTTATATACTCTACTCTTCTTTATATTTAAAGCTTACTTTAACAAGCAACATTTTAAATAAAAATATATGTAATTGAGAAATATCAAACATATATAATTAATCAATCTCAACTACTCTTAATGTCAATGAAGCAAATTGTGCTCTATTTTTAAAGGTGTTATGTTGACACCATTGACAGAGGTTGGTTTGAAAGCCCTGAACTTACAAAATATAATTTTAAAATTCCATGAAGTAGGAATCTTTCACTTAATGTTTAAAACAACATTAATTTCTCAAATGGTTGATTTCTAATATAATATGTAACATTTTCCATGTGTTTGTGTCTCTGTGTGTTTGTCCCTCCCTCACCCTCTCTCTGTCTGAAAAAACTATTGTATAAATAATATTTCATAAATCATGATAAAATAAGTGGAATAATATTCAATACTGTTTTTGAGGTTAGCTATCCTTAGTCAGAGTACTTTAGGAACCAACAGGCAAACTAATTCTGAGGTAGCAAACACAGAAGAGTAAGACAATGCTACATGCTGTCACGTGATTTCTAGAAGCAAAATGGTTTAAGCATTAAAATTATTTTCTCTCCCATACTTGTTTAAGAATAATTTTCATGGCAAATCAGTGTCTTTTGGCTACTCTTTGAAGATCTGAAGTTTGTTGCACTTTGAATGTGGAACCTTGAAAATCTAGGTGTTACTAGAGTGATAGTTGCAAGACACTGAAATTTAAAAGGTAAGTAGGCTTCTCAGCAATTTGAGATTCCTCTGTTGTGAATTCTCTGTTTAATTCTATATCCTATTTTTTGATTAGGCTGTTTGGTTTCTTAGTGGGTAGATTCTTGACTTCTTTATATATTTTGGTTATTAGTCCTCTAACAGATATGGAGAGTTCCCATTGTGTCTTAGTTTGAGATTTATTGCTGTGAAGAGACACCATGACCAAGGCAATTCTTATAAAGGACTAGATTTAATTGATGCTCTCTTACAGTTTCAGAGGTTTCATCCATTATCATCATGGTGGGAAATGTGGCACCTGTCAGGCAGACATGGTACTGGAGAATGAGCTGAGAGTTCTACATCTTGATCCTAAGGTAGACTTAATCTGAAGGAGAATGGATGTCTTTCACATGGGGACACAGCTCCTCCAATAAAGCCACATCTCCTAAGAATGCCACTGCCTGTGGCCAAGAATTCAAACACATGAATCTATGGGGTCCATGCCTATTCAAACCACCACACCTGGTGAACTAAATTATGCATTCTTATAAGAAGGTTTGGAAGAGGGCACTCATGACTTTTCGCTTCTGCCTTCTATAGTATAAGGGTATAGAGTTTCTCCCTTCAGAAGGTACAAGCTAGGTTTTCTATGGGACCCAATTTGAATTTATTACTTTTTGATCCCTATTCTATATAAATCATCTATATAAATCATCTGTTTCTAGGCATTCTTGTACAACAGCTCTAGTCTTCCCCTAGCCAAGCTGAATAAAGAATAGAGGAGGCACACTGGCATCTTTATTATCATTATCTTGAGGGAGGTAATACCCATCTCTTTAGCTCTTATCCAAGGGTTGAGGACCTTCTTCTTTTTCCCTGGCTTATATGGATATAATGTGTGTCTGAGAAATGTAGTTATTGGCTAGCAAGTTGTTCTGTGAAAAGGGAATGCAGATTTTTATAAAATATATAGTCTGTGGCACAGTCCATTAGAGTATTGCATGAATATATGTAGAAATTTTAATGTAGACAACTGGTGTTTTCACGGGATATTATGACATAAAACATATTAAGTGGAGCTGTGGTTCAAAATATTAAAGACTCTCATATAACCTTTTTATTCCAAAAGGGATACTGATTTTTAATGTAGAAAAGAAATTTCTGAATTGCCTAACCTGACATAAGTTCCACGGAAGTTGTTTCTTTAGAGATTGTGCTTCTTTCCTAATATTGAAAGAAAAGTGGGGATTTGAAATTATGATTAGCAAACAGAATGCTTTTAAGGAGATTCAAGCCCCTGAGTATGAATGTAGAAAGAATGGGAAGCAGTATTGGTTGTATATAAAAAGAGATTTGACTAAAATCAGACTGCAAATCATGCTTTAAAACTCAACGATCTCATTAAAATTTTCCTATCTGGGTAAAGAAATGGCTGAGATTTTCTACCTTGATTCCATGTAATTCTCTGGCATGAATTTGCTCTAAAAGTGTGTGTGGTGGTTACTACTAATAGGCAACTGGACAAGATCTAGTATGGTTTAGAAGATAAAGATATCTTCCTAGTCATATATGTGAGAAATTTCTATATTATATTAACTGAAGAATAAAGACCCACCTTAAATGTGGGGAGCAACATTTCATGTCCTATATAACAAAGACTAGGCAACATTTTTTATCACCAGCATTATCTGCTTTCTGCTTCTTAACTGTGAATACAGCATTTCTGCTGCCATGAATTCTCTGCCTTAATGGACTATACCTTCCAACCGTGAGCAAATGTAAATTCTTTTTTCCTTAAGTTGCATTCTTTAGCTGTTTTTTCACAGCAGCAAGAGAGGTAACTAATAAACATTGGATGGGAAGTTCACTTTGGATAATATAGTCTGAAAAGACTGATTTTGAAAGCTACCTGACCTCTGCTCATTCATCTTGAAATAAATTCTTTAAGGAAAAAAATCTGAGATGCAGTGATGGTGTTTCCAAGTCTATCACCACTGTAAAGACTGAGATAAAAAGTCAAATATTCTAGAATGACATTATCTTTGTTCAAACACATGTATTTATTTGGAAAAAGTATTAAAATTCCCAGAGCCTCAGCTTTCCCATTACAAAACAGGATATTGTGAATGCATACATAGAAATAACAGTATCTGTCTATATACTGTGAATGCATATACAGAAGTAACTATATCTATTTGTCTATCTATATCTGTCTATCTTTCTATTTATCTATTTATCATCTATTATCTATCATCTATCATCTATCATCTATCTAAGTTGAACAGATGATACTTACATATTTTGAATACATTTATTTTCAAGAGCATAATATAAATATATGTTTATATTATATATGCATATTTATAAAAACGTATATGTATATATGTGTTCATATATATGAACATACATTTATATTATGTTCTTTAAAAAGATGTGGTAATTTGAAAAAGAGCAAGGAGCAATATATTAATGTATTTGGAGGAAGGAAAGAGAAGAGGAATGTCTTAGTCAGGGTTTCTATTCCTGCACAAACATCATGACCAAGAAGCAAGTTGAGGAGGAAAGGGTTTATTTAGCTTATAGTTCCAAATTGCTGGTTGTCACCAAAGGAGTCCAGGACTAGAACTCAAGCAGATTTATAGTGGCTATTCCTGGTTGTCAGCTTAACTATATCTGGAATGAACTACAATGCAGAATTGGAAGGCTCACCTATGATCCTAATCTGGAGGCTCAGAGATATAAGTTTCTGACATGGATCTTGGCATGGAGATCTTGAAGCATAATGATTATGAATTCCAGAAGATTAAGATAAGAAGATCTCCGGTAATTAAGATTGTCCTGATGCGGGCGGCAGTGCAGCAGTAGCTGGTCCAGCTGAAAGGCCATCAGCAGTGGAGCCAGGGCGACACAGGGACCAGTTAGGCCCTGCGCCCATGACCACTGACCTTCGCTGACCAGCCAGGCGGCAAGCAGCTGCAGTTGTGCTGTGCCTTTCCTGCACGGAGGCCACTTCAGAACTCGGCCTCCCACCAGTCAGGAGAGGTGCATCCATCTTGGTTCCGAACTCCGGGGATCAGACAGACTGAGGTACACAAACATAATCCGAGGCCAACACCGCGGTGGTCTGAGCCCGACGGGCGTTGGCCTACACCCAGGCACTGGGCTGGTCGGGGGGCCATCGGGGTGCCAATCCAGCCAGGGGGTTTTTTGCCCAGGCCTGCGCGCGCGCTGCCGCCATTTTGCCTGCAGGACGACAGAGAGCTCTGGCGGGCAGACCTGTAACAGGCATAGCCTGAGGCTAACAAAGCGAGGGTCTAGGCCCCAAAAGGCACAGGACTGACCCTAAGGACTGGTCGGCTTGGTGGGCCATCTGTGAGTCAACCCGCCCAGGGGATTGTTAGCACAGCAGACTCTCCCTGCGCTTTCAGGGAGCGCGGGCGCGCACGCCTGCCATCCTAGTCACCTGGCAGACCCAATTAACAGTCATAGCCCTAGGGGAACTTTGCTCGGACCTTGGCCTCCCAGGCTTTTGCCTGGACTCAGGGACTGGGCGGCCAGGCTAACCTTGTATGCGACAGCCCGGTTGGCGGATCGGCTGCCCAGCGGAGTGAGCGGAACACAGGGGAGATCACAGCAGCATACACCATTGGCACTCCCTGGGGGTGCACACAGGCTCCATCTGGTCCACAGACACAATCTGGGGCAAGGCCTCAGGCAGAAGCCCTCAGCCCTACTCCCTCCGCTTCCTGATCCAGATCAGCCTGGGCGGCAGCACCACATCTCCAAGTCCTGCAAGTGGCTAGCTGGGCTTCCAGGAAGCCAGCTGGGAGAAGTCAGTGTGCTCCAGTGAATCCAGCGGGCCCCAGCGGGAGCCTTCGGGTGCCTGCTTTGGGATCTGAACAGCCTGGGCAGCAGCACCCTGTCTACAAGCAGTGCAGGAGGTAAGCTGTGCACCAGAGGCCAACTGGGAAGGGGCAGCTTACACTGGTGAGTCCAGCACTGACAAGACAAACTAACACCAGTGAAAAGTAGATGGCAAAAGGCAAACGCAGGAACGTCACTAACAGAAATCAAGGCAATATGGCAACATCTGAACCCAATTCTCCTCTACCAACATGTCCTGGATACCCCCATCACACCAGTAAAACAAGATTTGGATTTAAAATCACTGGTCATGATGCTGGTACAGGAACACATGAAGGACATACTTAAAGAAATTCAGGAGAAAATGGATCAAAAGTTAGAAGCCCTTGCAAGGGAAACACAAAAATCATTGAAAGAAATCCAGGAGAATACAAAAGCCAACAAGGAGGAAATGCAAAAAACACTTAAAGAAATACAGGAGAACTTTGGTCAACAGGCTGAGGTCATGAAAGACAAAACACAAAAATCTTTTAAAGAAATACAGGAGAACTTTGGTCAACAGGCTGAGGTCATGAAAAAGGAAACACAAAAATCTCATAAAGAATTACAGGAAAACACAAACATGCAAGTGAAGGAGCTAAGCAAAACCACCCAGGATCTAAAATCAGAAGTAGAAACAACTAAGAAAACTCAAAGGGAGACAACTTTGGAGATAGAAAGCCTTGGGAAGAAATCGGGGGACAGAGATGCAAATATCAACAACAGAATACAAGAGATAGAAGAAAGAATCTCAGATGCTGAAGATTCCATAGAAACCATGGACTCAACAGTTAAAGAAAATGCAAAATGCAAAAAGCTTGTAACCCAAAATATCCAGGAAATCCAGGACACAATGAGAAGACCAAACCTAAGGATTATAGGCATAGATGAGAGTGAAGATTTACAACTTAAAGGGCCAGCAAATATCTTCAATAAAATTATGGAAGAAAACTTCCCTAACCTAAAGAGAGAGATGCCCATGAATATACAAGAAGCCTACAGAACTCCAAACAGACTGGACCAGAACAGAAATACTTCCCGTCACATAATAATCAAAACACCAAATGTTCTAAACAAAGAAAGCATACTAAAGGCAGTAAGAGAAAAAGGCCAAGTAACATATAAAGGAAGACCTATCAGAATCACAGCAGACTTTTCACCTGAGACTATGAAGGCTAGAAGGTCCTGGGCAGATCTCATGCAGACTCTAAGAGAACACAAATGCCAACCAAAACTACTATATCCAGCAAAACTCTCAATCATCATAGATGGAGAAACTAAGATATTTCATGACAAAACCAAGTTTACCCAATATCTATCCACAAACCCGGCCCTAAAAAGGATAATAGGAGGACAACACCAATACAAGGAGGGAAACTTTACCCTGGAAAAAGCAAGATAGTAACCTTTCATCAAACCCAAAAGAAGATAAGCATTCAAATTTAAAAAATAACGTCAAAAATGATAGGAAGTAACAATCACTATTCCTTAATATCTCTTAACATCAATGGACTTAATGCCCCAATAAAAAGACACAGACTAACTGACTGGATACGTAAACAGGGCCCTACATTTTGCTGCTTACAGGAAACACACCTCAGGGTCAAAGACAAACACTACCTTAGAGTAAAAGGCTGGAAGACAATTTTACAAGCAAATGGTCTCAGGAAACAAGCTGGAGTAGCCATTTTAATATCAGATAAAATTGACTTTCAACCCAAAGTCATCAAAAGGGACCCTGAGAGACACTTCTTGCTGGTCAAAGGAAAAATACAAAAAGAAGAACTGTCAATCCTGAACATCTATGCCCCAAATGCAAGGGCACCCTCTTTCGTAAAAGAAACTTTATTAAAACTAAAAGCACACATTGCACCTAACACAATAATTGTGGGTGACTTCAACACTGCACTTTCCTCAATGGACCGATCAGGAAAACAGAAACTAAACAGGGACACAATGAAACTAATTGAAGCTTTGGACCAATTAGATTTAACAGATATATATAGAACATTCTATCCTAAGACAAAAGAATATACCTTTTTCTCAGCACCTCATGGTACCTTCTCCAAAATCGACCATATAATTGGTCACAAGACAGACCTCAACAAATATAAGAAGATCGAACTAATCCCATGCCTCCTATCTGATCACTATGGAGTAATAGTGGTCTTCAATAGCAACAGAAACAACAGAAAACCCACATACACGTGGAAACTGAACAATACTCTACTCAATGATACCTTGGTCAAGGAAGAAATAAAGAAAGAAATTAAAGACTTTTTAGAACATAATGAAAATGAAAACACAACATACCCAAATCTATGGGACACAATGAAAGCAGTGCTAAGAGGAAAACTCATAGCCCTGAGTGCCTCCAAAAAGAAAGTGGAGAGAGCATACATTACCAGCTTAATGACACACCTGAAAGCCCTAGAACAAAAAGAAGCTATTTCGCCCAGGAGAAGTAGAAGGCAGGAAATCATCAAACTCAGGGCCGAAATCAATCAAGTAGAAACAAAGAAAACCATACAAAAAATCAACAAAACCAGGAGCTGGTTCTTTGAGAAAATCAACAAGATAGATAAACCCTTAGCCAGACTGACCAAAGGGCACAGAGAAAGTATCCAAATTAACAAACTTAGAAATGAAAAGGGAGCTATAACAACGGAAACTGAGGAAATCCAAAAAATCATCAGATCCTACTACAAGAGCCTATACTCAACACAACTGGAGAATCTGGAGGAAATGGACAATTTCCTTGACAGATACCAAATACCAAAATTAAATCAGGACCAACTAGACCATCTAAACAGTCCCATAATGCCTAAAGAAATAGAAGGAGTCATAGAATGTCTTCCAACCAAAAAAAGCACAGGACCAGATGGCTTCAGTGCAGAATTCTACCAGACCTTCAAAGAAGAGTTAACACCAATACTCTTCAAACTATTCCACAAAATAGAAACAGAAGGAACACTACCCAATTCCTTCTACAAAGCCACAATTACGCTGATACCAAAGCCACAAAAAGATCCAACAAAGAAAGAGAACTTCAGACCAATTTCCCTTATGAACATAGATGCAAAAATACTCAATAAAATTCTTGCCAATCGAATCCAAGAACACATCAAAATGATCATCCACCATGATCAAGTAGGCTTTATCCCGGGAATGCAGGGTTGGTTCAATATACGGAAATCCATCAATACAATCCACTACATAAACAAACTCAAAGAACAAAACCACATGGTCATTTCATTGGATGCTGAAAAAGCATTTGACAAAATTCAGCATCCCTTCATGCTTAAAGTCTTGGAGAGAACAGGAATTCAAGGCCCATACCTAAACATAGTAAAAGCAATATACAGCAAACCGGTAGCCAGCATCAAACTAAATGGAGAGAAACTTGAAGCATTCCCACTGAAATCAGGGACCAGACAAGGCTGCCCCCTTTCTCCTTATCTTTTCAATATTGTACTTGAGGTACTAGCTCGGGCAATTCGACAACATAAGGAGGTCAAAGGGATACAAATTGGAAAGGAAGAAGTCAAACTATCATTATTTGCAGACGACATGATCGTCTACCTAAGTGACCCAAAGAACTCCACTAGAGAGCTCCTACAGCTGATAAACAACTTCAGCAAAGTGGCAGGTTATAAAATCAACTCCAGCAAATCAGTGGCCTTCCTATACTCAAAGGATAAGCAGGCTGAGAAAGAAATTAGGGAAATGACCCCCTTCACAATAGCCACAAACAGTATAAAGTATCTTGGGGTGACTCTTACCAAACATGTGAAAGATCTGTATGACAAGAACTTCAAGACTCTGAAGAAGGAAATGGAAGAAGACCTCAAAAAATGGGAAAACTTCCCATGCTCATGGATCGGTAGAATCAATATAGTTAAAATGGCCATTTTGCCTAAAGCACTATACAGATTCAATGCAATACCCATCAAAATCCCAACTCAATTCTTCACAGAGTTAGAAAGAGCAATTATCAAATTCATCTGGAACAACAAAAAACCCAGGATAGCTAAAACTATTCTCAGCAACAAAAGAAAATCTGGGGGAATCAGTATCCCTGACCTCAAGCAATACTACAGAGCAATAGTGTTAAAAACTGCATGGTATTGGTACAGTGACAGGCAGGAGGATCAATGGAACAGGATTGAAGATCCAGAAATGAACCCACACACCTATGGCCACTTGATCCTTGACAAAGAGGCTGAAAACATCCAATGGAAAAAAGATAGCCTTTTCAACAAATGGTGCTGGTTCAACTGGAGGTCAGCATGCAGAAGAATGCGAATTGATCCATCCTTGTCTCCTTGTACTAAGCTCAAATCCAAATGGATCAAGGACCTCCACATAAAGCCAGACACTCTGAAGCTAATAGAAAAGAAACTGGGGAAGACCCTTGAGGACATCGGTACAGGGAGAAAGTTTCTGAACAGAACACCAATAGCGTATGCTCTAAGAGCAAGAATTGACAAATGGGACCTCATAAGGTTACAGAGTTTCTGTAAGGCAAAGGACACCATCAAGAGGACAGATCGGCAACCAACAAATTGGGAAAAGATCTTCACCAATCCTACATCAGATAGAGGGCTAATATCCAATATATATAAAGAACTCAAGAAGTTAGACTCCAGAAAACCGAACAACCCTATTAAAAAATGGGGTACAGAGTTAAACAAAGAATTCTCACCTGAAGAACTTCGGATGGCCGAGAAGCATCTTAAAAAATGCTCAACTTCATTAGTCATTAGGGAAATGCAAATCAAAACAACCCTAAGATTTCATCTTACACCAGTCAGAATGGCTAAGATTAAAAATTCAGGAGACAGCAGGTGTTGGAGAGGGTGTGGAGAAAGAGGAACACTCCTCCACTGCTGGTGGGGTTGCAAATTGGTACAACCACTCTGGAAATCAGTCGGGCGGTTCCTCCGAAAACTGGGCACCTCACTTCCAGAAGATCCTGCTATACCACTCCTGAGGCATATATCCAGAGGATTCCCCACCATGTAATAAGGATACATGTTCTACTATGTTCATAGCAGCCCTATTTATAATTGCCAGATGCTGGAAAGAACCCAGGTATCCCTCAACAGAAGAGTGGATGCAAAAAATGTGGTATATCTACACAATGGAGTACTATTCAGCCATTAGAAACAATGAATTCATGAAATTCTTAGGCAAATGGATGGAGCTAGAGAACATCATACTAAGTGAGGTAACCCAGACTCAAAAGGTGAATCATGGTATGCACTCACTAATAAGTGGTTATTAACCTAGAAAACTGGAATACCCAAAACATAATCCACACATCAAATGAGATACAAGAAGAAAGGAGGAGTGGCCCCTGGTTCTGGAAAGACTCAGTGAAACAGTATTCGGCAAAACCAGAACGGGGAAATGGGAAGGGGTGGGAGGGAGGACAGGGGAAGAGAAGGGGGCTTACGGGACTATCGGGGAGTGGGGGGGCTAGAAAAGGGGAAATCATTTGAAATGTAAATAAATTATATCGAATAAAAAAAATAAAATAAAATAAAAAAGATAAGAAGATCTCCGAGTTCACAGTCATCATGGTGGCACATGCCTTTAATCTGGGCCACACCCTCTGCTGGAGACCTACATAACGATATTGGAAGGAAGGAAGACTCACTCAGTTTTCTTTGCCTGCCTGCCTGGTGAGACTGAACAACTCCTAGATCCTTGAACTTCTATCCACAGCTGCTACTGACCATTGTTGGGGAGCCGGACTACAGACTGTAGGTCATCAACAAATCCCCTAACTATATAGAGAGTACCCATATGTTCCGTGACTCTAGAGACACTGACTAATACAAGGAATGTATAATTATTATATAATTATATTGTAATTTTAAAAATAAAAGAAATAAGAAAACTACATATATAAAGAGCATTTAAAATGTTACTCAGTTGTGAACCCTGTGAGCTTCAATAAGGACTGGCTGAGCAAGATATGGTCATTGGTACAAGATTGGGAAGAATGTTATGGGAGTAATTAACTACCTTCTGATTGGATTTAAGGCCCACTCCACAAGAAAGGACTAATGCCTGGTTCTACTAGCCTGGTCAAAACCCATGGTTGACTAAGACATATACTCTATGGAGAATATAACACCACTATTCTGATAAATGGTGATAGTATGAAACTATTCTTTTAGTTCTTATCTTTGCTCATAGAATATTGTATCTTTCATTCCTCATCAGAGAGTCTTTCTTTTGTAGTAGTTGGCAATTAACGCAGTGTCTCCAACTGGTCAAGGTACAGAGAAGATACAATGGAATGTTCACTTGTAAATGGGATGCATCATCATCAGTCCTATACTAAGATTCAGAGATCATTATGGAAGAAGGACAGAAAAATGGCCAGAGCCAGCAATGGTGGACATCTGCAGCAAAATAGTATTTATTAGGCATGACAGTTTCTTTGTACATATGAACTCACAGAGTTTGTGACTATATGTACAAGACCTGCCCAAGACCAAGCCAGCACAGGTCAAGACACCCCACTCAAATCCAAAGAGAAACTGTGAGCTTCTAGAGGAGAGTACATCAACATTCTTCAGGGATATAGCTTCTGAGAGACTACCAATGCTCTAGTAGACAATATTACTTTCATGTACCTACAGACAGCACTAAGTAGACACAATGTTAAGGAAAGAGTGAAAAACATGGGAAGCTACAAGCAGTAGGATAATAGGGGAAGAATTGGAGAGAAAGGAATAATGGCTGGATTTGATCAATAGACATTATATGTGTGTATGATTCTCAAACAGAAAATATATTTATCAGTTGGCATTATTTCTTGTTTTCAATTACTTTTATTCTCTGCTATAGCACACCAACACACCAACAGTTTCTCAAACAAGCACACTCTCAATCAGGATCAGATGTTTTCAGTGTCATGTTTAAAGCCACTGTAGTTGGTCATTTACTCACAATTTGTGTCTTTTGTTTTTTCTGAATCTTTATCATGCAAATGATTTTACTATAACAGCTGGCTCTGACATGTTCCAACATGCCTCTGGCAGAACAACTACTTTACAACTTATCCAGAACTAAAACCTTTCCTTAGTTAATGCCCTGAAATACTGAAAGTTTGAGACACTAATATGTCAGATAAGAAAAACAAGAACAAAATTTCCAGCAAATTCTCACTGAAATATTCATGTAAAACATTAGAACAACTTCCCAACTGCAGCTCCAGTGTAAGGAGGCTTAGTGTACTAATTAGCTGACACAGTAGACTTAGAAAGGCTAAAAACGTGGAGCAGGAAATTTGCAATAGTTGGTGCTCATATGATAATTACTGGGTTGTCTAGTATTCTATGAATAAGCTTATAGACAATGGATAGAGGGTATATGCCCTGAGACAGTGGTTAAAAGTTAAGAAGAAAGACTAAAATCTGAACTTTACTATTTTTACCTAGTGAACATTTGAAAAGGTTTGGGAAAATGACAAAAGCAAACCATTCCCAGTGTCCCATGTTTTCTTCCATGTATTGTGTCAGACAGGGTTCTCTAGAGTAGCAGAATTAATAGCATGAATATTTACATATTTATACACACAATTTATTGAGTTGGCTTATATCAGACCAGCAACAAGAGTTGTTTCACATCTTAGAAGTTGAAAATCTGACAATTGGTCGCCCTTTGAGGCTAGCTGCCTTGGCAGTTAGAGTAGCCCACTCTAGCTGTCTTGTTCACTATGGAGTCCAAGAACTGGGTAGTTATTGCAATTAGAAGATACCACCCTCACTGGAGTGGGTCTTCCATATCAATGAAGGAAGTCAGAATAATTGTTTAATTTAGGTTCCCTAGTCAAGTGAATCTAATTTATACCAAGTTGACACTAAAATCAACCATCACATATGTGGAAGCTGAAACAAGACAAAACCAACCAAACAACGAACGGCTCAAAAATGAAAAGTATTGAAAGGACTTGGAGAGGGATCAGGAGAGAAGGCAGAAGAAAGGTTGATGGACATAATGAACACATGTATTGAAATAGCATGGTAAATTCCTCTCCAATATCAAACATCCTGTTGTCTCTCCATTCCTTAGCCCACATTACTTCTCCTTCTCAAGGTAAATATTGCTACAAGCTTTTTATTTTTCTCAGAGCATGTCTGTGCTAATAAGCAATATGCATATGTTTGCAACTCCTATCTTATGACTTACTGATGTCAGCTAAATGCATCTTTGTAGATGACTATGAGTTGGGTATGATTATTTTCATCCTTATTTTATTTAGGAAAAAATGGATGAATTTAAAGTTTCACTCAAGAATACATAACTAGTCGATGATACAGCCATGGTGAATATGTCTTTGTCTATATCATGAACATAATCACATATCTATAAACAAATAAAATGTGTAGATATTTATTGGTGCTTTGCTATTTGAAGGCTATTTATATAAAATCTTTTCATATTTCCAACAATGCTGTTATGCAGTATAAAAACCATGTGATCTGTGCATATTGCATACTGCACAATGCAAAGAGAATGGATTTCTGGGAGGATTTCATCATGGTAGCAACATTTGTCCATATTGACATAATTTTTAGTTGAACCCTTTGTTCAGTTACATGCCCACTTCTTATGGTGCCTTACTTATAACAGTATTGCACTGTTCAAACTCGAAGCTTGAGGAATTGTCTGCTTGAAACCTGCAACTTTCCCACCCTCTTTGTTTAAATATAATAACATGTTTGAACGTGTTTCTTCCTTTTTGCTTCATGTCAATGAATTTTATAAAGGAAAATTATTTTCCCATTTTAAATAATGGATTTGTGGATTCTTTACATATAAAATGTATTATTTAATTTTAGGAGTATTTCTTGGCAAAGGTTATACAAAAACAGATTGATAGATATTCTTAGGGGAAATAATTATAACATTTTGGGCTCTGGCAAAGGTATTCTAGACACATTTGACAAACAACAGTCAGTAATGCCTGAAAGCACTTGGGCAGCCCTTTACACCCCACCCCCAGAATGTGGTAGTTTTGCCTCAAATCAAAATCAATATCATATTTTTATCCAGAGTCCTCCTAGATCTAACTCATATGAACACAGAGCCTTACTTGTGGGTGGAATGACAGATTACTAGATATTGAATCCTGGAGGACATTCTATTTTTTTTTTTCTATTTTTCACAAGTGGTCATTAGAACATCACTCACTTTGGGAAAAAGATCCAAATGTTACAGCCATGCAGCTCCTATTTTGAATCATTAAATTCAACGCTAAATAGGATGTTCTTCTGCCTTCAATAGATTGTCTTTTATTTTAAAATACATTTGAAATTACAGTATTCACTTATTTTAGTGAATTTCAAGCTTCGACAATTAGGACATATGTATGTGTAGTGCCCAGAATTTCCCTTTCCATTCTTTAAGAAAATAGTTTCCTTAATAGCTACTGCACAAGTCTAAAACATACTTGTTCATTTTCATTTATGAGATATGTTTATGTTATTCTAATAAAGGTACATTTTGTTCTCCTAGCGCTGTCAGTTATAGAAGAAGATGAACTTTATTTTATAACTTCATTCTGCCCCTCAGCATAATCTATCACTTATTTTGTCAATTGGTTTTGTTAGATAGTTTGATTACTATACAAAGCCTGATCACAACGCCCCCTAAGCATTCATGTACACTGTCTTCTTATTTTAACCAATTAAAGGACTAGATTGAATCAGCCAGCTGCCACTTGACCAGTAATATCCACCAGTGTAATTTTATTGTGCACTAAAGTGAGCTCTTAAGGGGGAAATGTTTTTTTTTTAATTTTTATGTAAAAATGTATATCTAGGCAAAACAAAATATTTATGAATCCAATGTCTAATAAAATACCCATTTTATTTTTCTCATTTAGTGAGAAAATTATTTGCTTTTAAGTCTCCAATAGAGACCTTATCATAGATAATTTATTCATTCAACAAACATTAATGAGGACCAACTAAGTTATTTGTGTTTGACACCAAGGACACAGTGATGAATAATGCATGGCTCTTGCCCAAAATTCAACAGTAGGCTTTGGAAAGTGATATATTGGTAAGGAAATTTTTTAAGCAGAATATCATGAGTGTAAGCAATGTATGTTGAATGGAGGTGGGATTGTTCCTTATGTCTGAGAAAGTCAGGGATTCACACTGATGAAGTTAAGTTCTTAAGGGATTGATTGGCACAGTGAGACAGACCAAGTGATTAATCATACCGAGACCATTATATGAGCAGTGAATTTTACCCAGACTTATATGGAGAGTCAGATCACATGGCTACACTTAAACTCTGCAGGCTTTACTCCCAGAGCTCTGACTTTCCAAATCCATGTGGATGTGAGTTCTGTCAAAGTAGAGATACAATAACAAATGAGTTCAATTTGTTTTGGTTCCACCATCTTGTTTTCTGAACAGGATATTTAGAAATGTACTAGCCGGGAGTAGTGACACATACCTGCAATCCCAGCACTTGGGAGGCAGAGGCAGGTGGATTTCTGAGTTTGAGGCCAGTCTGGACTACAGGGTGAATTCCAAAACAGTCAGGGCTACACAGAGAAACCCTGTCTTGAAAAACCAAATAAATAGATAGATAGATAGATAGATAGATAGATAGATAGATAGATAGATAGATAGATGAATGAATGAATGAATAAATAAATAAATAAATAAATAAATAAATAAATAAATAAATAAATAAACAAACTGTTGGTTAGCTGTGAGGAAAGCCAGTCAAGGGAGAACAAAACCTGGTAACCAGGTTATGATGAACAAGTGGTCATTCTTGGTTCAGATTCCACTGCAGAAAGAAGAGAACTTTGTCAGAAACTTCAGCTTTTCAGTTGGTGAATTAAATTTTGGTTAGAAACTTTAGATGTAAGTATAAGTCATATTTCCTGTTTTGTCACTTTGACCTTGCCACTTCCTATTTTACTTCTCATTTTCATCACTTCAGTCAGAGTGAATTCACTGGCCTTGGGACACAAAGGAAAGTCTAAAGTAATGGAAAAGATGGGAGCCCTAAAAAAGCAATACAGACATCAAATCAAATAGGGACATGGTAGGGAAGCGAGGGATTAGAATAGAGTTTTTGACATTCTCTGTTAGTAGATAAAATGAGCTCCTGTATCTGAGAAAGTTAGGTAGTTCCGATTTGCATGTAATTTGCAGGTGGAAAAGGTTAATTATATGAAAAAAGGAGAGAGTTGACATTCCTAGTTCTACATGAACTATTTCTATCTTGGGTTTTCCAAGAATGGAAACTGCTCTTAAGATTAAGATTCACCAAACACTTGTTAAATAACAAGACATTCAAGAGCCCAAGAAGAGCACATCCACCTAAGATGATCTTTAAAAGAGTACTAAATAGCCGTCACATTGAAAATTTTCAAATTAGGTTGCTATTAATTTTAATCCTCTTCATAAGCAAGATTCACACTTGCTCAGTAGAGTTATGTTATTCAGTGAAGGTCATATCTTCATCAGGAGTTAGACCAAGAATTTCATGAAGTCATTGTTTTCTTTTTTTATTCGATATATTTTTATTTACATTTATATTCCCCTTTTCTGCCCCCCCACAACTCCCCGAAAGTCCCATAAACCCTCTTCCCTCCCCCTGTTCTCCCATCCAACCATTCCCACTTCCCTTTTCTGGTTTTGCCCTATACTGCTACACTGAGTCTTTCCAAAACCGGGCCACTCCTCCATTCTTGTACATCATTTGATCTGTGGATTATGTTTTGGGTATTCCAGTTTTCTAGGCTAATATACACTTATTAGTGAGTGAATACCATGATTAATCTTTCGAGACTGGGTTACCTCACTTAGTATGGTGTTCTCCAGCTCCATCCATTTGTCTAAGAATTTCATGAATTCATTGTTTCTAATGGCTGAATAGTACTCCATTGTGTGTATATATACCACATTTTTTTTTTTGCATCTATTCTTCCATTGAGGGATACCTGGGTTCTTTCCATCTTCTGGCTATTATAAGTAGGGCTGCTATGAACATAGTGGAGCACATATCCTTATTATATGCTGGGGAATCCTCTGGGTATATGCCCAGAAATGGTATAGCAGGATCCTCCAGAAGTGATGGGTCCAGTTTTCTGAGGAACTGCCAGACTGATTTCCAGAGTGGTTTTTAGCAATTTGCAACCCCACCAGCAGTGGAGGAGTGTTCCTCTTTCTTCACATCCTCTCCAACACCTACTGTCTCCTGAATTTTTAATCTTAGCCATTCTGACTGGTGTAAGGTGAAATCTCAGGGTTGTTTTGATTTGCATTTCCCTAATGACTAATGAAGTTGAGCATGTTTTTAAGATGCTTCTCAGCCATACAAAGTTTTTCGGGTGAAAATTCTGTTTAGCTCTGTACCCCATTTTTTAATAGGGTTATTTGGCTTTCTGGGGTCTAACTTCTTTTTTTTTTTTAAATTTCATTCAATATATTTTTTATTTACATTTCAAATGATTTCCCCTTTTCTGGTTCCCCACTCCCCGAAAGTCACATAAGCCCCCTTCCCTCCCCCTATTCTCCCACCCACCCCTTTCCACTTCCCTGTTCTGGTTTTGCCTTATACTGCTACATTGAGTCTTTCCAGAACCAGGGGCCACTCCTCCGTTCTTCTTGCACCTCATTGATGTGTGGATTATGTTTTGGGTATTCCAGTTTTCCAGGCTAATATCCACTTATTAGTGAGTGCATACCATGATTGATCTTTTGAGACTGGGTTACCTCACTTAGTATGATGTTCTCCAGCTCCATCCATTTGCCTAAGAATTTCATGAATTCATTGTTTCTAATGGCTGAATAGTACTCCATTGTGTATATATACCACATTTTTTGCATCCATTCTTCTGTTGAGGGATACCTGGGTTCTTTCCATCTTCTGGCTATTATAAGTAGGGCTGCTATGAACATAGTAGAGCATGTATCCTTATTATATGCTGGGGAATCCTCTGGGTATATGCCCAGGAGTGGTATAGCAGGATCTTTCAGAAGTGACGTGCCCAGTTTTCTGAGGAACCGCCAGACTGATTTCCAGAGTGGTTGTACCAATTTGCAACCCCACCAGCAGTCCAACAAAGAAAGAGAACTTCAGACCAATTTCCCTTATGAACAGCGATGCAAAAATGCTCAATAAAATTCTTGCCAACTGAATTCAAGAACACATAAAAACGATCATCCACCGTGATCACGTAGGCTTTATTCCAGGGATGCAAGGTTGGCTTAATATACGGAAATCCATCAATGCAATCCACTACATAAACAAACTCAAAGAAAAAAACCACATGGTCATTTCATTGGATGCTGAAAAAGCATTTGGGGTCTATCTTCTTGAGTTCTTTGTATATATTGGATATTAGCCCTCTTTCTGATGTATTGGTGAAGATCTTTTCCCAATTTGTTGGTTTTGTCCTTTTGATGGTGTCCTTCGCCTTACAGAAACTTTGTAATTTTATGAGGTCCCATTTGTCTATTCTTGATCTTAGAGTATATGCTATTGGTGTTCTGTTCAGGAACTTTCCCCCAGTACTGATGTCCTCAAGGGTCTTCCCCAGTTTCTTTTCTATTAGCTTCAGAGTCCCAAATACATTTGCTTGCTCCCTTCCATTTTACTGTTTGTTTGTCATTGTGCAGGTGCACATTTACTCCTATGGATGACCTTGCTTTTGCACTATTATTTGATGATATATTGAGAGAGAAAAGCATCTGCCAGCTTCTAAAAGCTGGATAGACATCACAGTTTTATATCATCATCATCATCATCATCATCATCATCATCATCATCATCATCATTTTGGTGTTGCTTAAATCATTTGGCACATAAGAGGCCTTGTTGTTTTGCTAAACATGAATGATTTCCAGGAACATCAGTGTCAGGCTAGTTACTGTGAACTGTGAACAAGATAAATAAAGATGAAACAAGACTACTATGTAATCAAGTTTGAACATAGGGAAAAGTGTAAAATGTTATTCAAATGTGGATGAGAGCAAGTAGACTTCAGATTCTCTAATAAGTGATAGATATTCATTTTTAAACCAATTACGCGTTTAGCTTGGTCTTATCTGTCTTTTTTGATGTGAAAAATTAAAATAAATAATTAAAATCACCACTTCTTGACAGCATTTAATGCAAAGCAAAGCCTTACTTCTTTGAATACTTATTAAATCATGTAATATGTCACTAGATCGTATACTAAATCTTTCCAACACCTTACCCCTGAGATGTTCCACAATTCACCATTAGGCATACTTTCTCATTCCAAGAATCAATAAACCTGACTTCAGCTATGAATGTGTTCCTGTTGGTGGTTGTCTAGAGGAGATTCACAGACATTTCAATAATGCTCATGAAATAAAATGTAAAAGCTGAAATGAGAAACACGTTTTTGTATGGAATGTACAAATTTTGTAAGTGACTGCAGTGGAGACTACAGGTAGAAAAATGCAGGAAAAGCCATGGTTGTACTTATAATAAGTAGTACTAGGTGCTATATAGAAGTACAGTTCAAATGCAGTCATATCTATTTTGTTTTACAAATAAAATCAAGCAACCTTTGATAAACAGTTTGGCATCAGCCCATATGTCTAGTTCTTTTGTGACTGTGTCATCTTCCTTCATCTGATGAAAAACAAAATGATAATGAAACAATAAAAAAATGAAAACCAAGAATGTGATGCCCCCAATTTCCTGACATAGTAATTGGGGAGAGGGAAGGGTTGGAGTCTCATCATCTGTATCCCAGCTAAAATTTCATCTTGGATAGGTCTGGGTCAAGCAGTAGTCAATGATTATTGAGGCAGGAGGACAAGGATCCTTCTGTGCCCTGTGTAGTTCAGAACATTCTGTCTTTGGTTCTACAGGTCATGGATGCTGCTGCTTGAGTCCTCCTGTCCCAGATACAGCTGCCCAGCTGACTGCTAACCATATCAAGGAAGAGAGAGGTTCAGGCTTCCTACTCAGCCCATTGACAGCACCTCTCCCTTTCTCTCTGTGGTGACTCTCATGTTAATGAGTTCCTTACTCATTAGTATTGCTCTGTTCCTTGCTTTCTTTAACCTGCAGAGAATTCTTCATTTTGTACTTCTAGGCAGGGAAGAATCTAGGTCTTCATGAGTGGAATCTAAAAGGTCAGGAGCTGTGGGTCTTGCTGTCCCTTTTTCTACTGGAGAAACAAAACAAAATATAACAGTTCATTGGTTAATTAAATCCACTCCTTGATAAATTCACACATGATAATTATTATTGTGAGTTTGAGTCTGGTGCCTTAGTTCACTGGGCCACCCTCACAATAAGACAGACAGGTTTACAAACCTCATTGAAAGTTTGCTGGGCATATGAGCCTCACACACATGAGAAGGTAAAAACATCTTGCTTCTGAGTTGGCCGCTTGTTTGCAATTGATTAATTTATTATCAGAATTCAAATTCTGTGATGGGGTTTTTTCTTACAATCCAGAAAATAATAAGCTTTCCAGTTATATCTATTTATCCTAAAATTTGTATGCTAATTAGGTTTATGCTAGTCAAATTTCATCATAACAATATAGTTTTTACTGGAAATGACAATTTTTCTTTATAGTCTCAAAACAACATTTGAAATATTTAAAGGGAAAATCATATCATTGAAAGTTAATATTTCTTTAGCTTCCATCAGTTGACCCCACTGAAATAAATATCTTTATAATGTAGTTTTAAATTAGTCTTTATTTTATAATTGAAAATAGATTCTTCTCTCATTCAATGCGACCTGGTTACAGTTTCCTCTCCCTTCACTCCTCCTAGTTCCTATTCACCCTCCTTCCTCTTGATCTACTTCTTCTCTGTCTTTCATTAGAAAAGAATATTCTAATTCATCTTGTATGCTTGTTATCTCTTATAAGGTGGTTTTTAATAAATGGGTATTATGGGTGTGGCACTATGATTAACAGCTACATTGCACCAAAGTGGACAATATTAATAATGATTCTAAATTCTGGTTTGAATTTACAAAGACCTCTCCTCTTCCCTCTTAATCTCTGCTTTAGTGTTTGATTCTTAGATACATGTTTTTGCATGAAATTTTTGGATTCTCCAAAGTCTTTTGAGAGGAATATTTTAAGTAAATTACACTGATATACCTATGTAACATTTTAATCAATTATGAAATATTTCATGTCTACTCGACAAGAAGTTATGCTGGCACTAGGAGAGGAGGAACTCTCTATCATAATCACCATTCTTCGCAAAGGTGATTCTTTTTAAAAAATAAATTACTTAATTAAATTCACTTTATATCATAATATCAGCCCCCTCTCCTTCCAGTCCCCCATTTTCTCAGCCCTTTCCCTATAGCCCTCCCATTCTCCTCTGGGAAAGGGAGCCCTCCACCTTGAATTCATGCTCCCACTCTGTCACATCAGTTGCTGCAGAACTAGCCACACCCTCTCTCACTGAGTGAGGCTGGATAGTGTGGACCAGGTAGGGGAACGGGATCATCAGACAGATAACAAATTCAGGTGCTACCTAATATTTACTGGAGAGTGAGCTGAGAGTGTAGCTCTTGAAATATCAATTTTCATTGGGCACATAAGATAATTTCCTGGGGCATCAGTTTGTGGAAGTTGTTGGTCGGGTAAAAGGTCAGAGGAGAGGTTTGGGGACAGATGGACAAAATTTTAAAAGTCAAAATTAACCTATTTACTGGTTTTCCTTTGGTCTTTTCAAAGCCTTGAGTTTTCTGTACCTTTAAAAATAATGGGTTTGGATTAAAATGGAAAAACTAATGATGCCAGGCTGGATTTTTAGAAATAAGCTTAGCGCTTAGCCTGAGTAACATTCTCCAACTACAGACACTCTCCCGACAGTTTATATGTACAAGGTTTTGTTTCTTTGAGTTGTTTTAGGATCATAGAGAAGCCCAAAGGAATGTACAGGTGTGTTTAGTACAGTCCATACCTTCATCATGCATAGTCTCCACCATTACCCGCATTCCCCATCAGGGTGGTTCATGTGTTCCTCTGAGTGCTGTGCATTCCACAAATATGGACAAATGTGTAATGGTGTATACTCACTGCTGTGATATGTACTGTTTTCCTACACCCTAAGGATCCTCTGTGCTCCCACATCTTATATGTTCTGTTGCGTTAGCTCCTGGTGATTGTGGAACACTCTCAGGCTATATCCCAGCTTCCATTGACCTGCTCAAGCTTTGAGAACACGATTTCAGCCTGGTGCAACTGTTTTCAAAGTCAGGAATATGTCTTCCTCTGATGCACTGAGTTTTTGCTTTTCCATAAAAACACATTTGCTAGAAAGTGTCATGATCTATTGCCATATGCACAAGGTACTTCTTAAACTAAGATGCACATATGAAAACTCTTCTAAGCATCAGAATCTTTAGCCATTTCTCTTCACTTGTGCTATTATCTTATTAACATTTCTCCATTTGAGAAGACATTATTTCAAAAATCACTATTTACTTAATGTTTTTGTGGATCAGACTTTAAGAGTCCCATCATTAAATGTCATCAATATTTAATTTTTTTATCTCAGGGTGAAATCTTTGATGAAGATAAGACTACAAGTACTTTTTGACAAAAGATTCATGTTACCTTCTGTTACTTTCTGCTTAATATACCAGTGACCCTTCAGTGTTTCCCAAGCTGAACATTCAATGTGTCTTCTAATTAAAGTGTTCAGTAAAACAGATGCTATGAGCAGTGGGGTCAGTGTGCCAGACTGACTGGAGGAGTCAAAGTTTGTCCCTGTTACTTATAAGCTATGTAATCACTGAGAAATTCCTTAAATTATCAGCTCTTCATTTTCTCTTTCTAAAAGAGACAGAAGTTCCTCCAGGTCAGCATTTGAAGACTAGGAATGGTGTGTACATTGTAAGATTCACTGACTGAATATGGCAGTCATGTGAAGGCTCAGAAACATGAGTGTGCTAGGCAGTCTGTGGGCTCCAGCTCTAGCTCCTTCCTGATGCTAATGCCTTTGGATAACCTGTCGGTGACACTGTGTTGTCTGTTGCCTTGCTTCTAAGGCATAGAATGTAGCAGGAGGATGATCCCTTGTTGATCTCTTTAGTTTCTTGCTGTTGGGAAAGCCAGTTGCTTACCAAGTGCAAGAGCAAGCACCTGCTGTGAGTTCATGGCTGCAGTGGCTGTGTATTGTTCAGAGGGTGACACTTCACAGCATCTTCTTGTTTAATGACTTTCACATTTTCCCACCTTGTCTTCCACCATCCTCCCAGAGCCTTAGAAAGGATTGTATGAATGACATCCTTAGGGCTGAGCATTTTTTCTGTCGCTCTCAACAACTTGCACAGAAATGAATCTCTGATTCACCACTATCTACTGAAAAAAAGAGTGCTTTCTGATTTAAGGATGAGAGTAATATTCATCTACAGATATAAACATGGATATTTAGAGATCAGCTGAAAATTTTAAGGTGACTTGTTGCATGGTAATTAATGACAAGTACATAATACTGTAGTAGCTTGACTTTAGGAAAAGAAAATATTTCTCCACTTTATGGAAATCATTTGTTAACTAATACAATAAATCTATACTCATGTTAAAAAGGTACCTAATGTGTATTAATGTCAGAGGTACTGTAGATCTCAGACTGTTTCTTGTTTTTTGGAAGAGCTGTGAATTCCAACTTCTTGAAATGCTCTGGGAAATGGGGGAGTACTTTCACAACTGGACAATCACCAAGAGCACAGTAGGACAGAAACATCAATGATTTTATATTGCTGAGGTTTATGAGGGGGTTAATAACTTTGTCATATACTTTGTGGGTCACCACGAGGCCATGTGTTGGAATTACTTCTCAACGAAACACTATTGGAAAGGGCCATTTGGGAAGGTGTTTAGATCCTAATGCTCCACCTTTGTGAATGGACTGATACTGCAGTGAAAGGGACATATGGCAGTGAGTGTCTCTCTCTGCTCTTCTGCCTTCTGCCCCAAGACAGTAGAATAAGAAAGACATCATTCAATTGTGTCACCTCAGTCTTGAACTTCATAGTTTGTATGCCTATGAGAAATACATCTTCACTCTTTTTTAAGTAATCTAATCATAGGCACTTTGTCTCATCAGAACAAGAAGCTTCACTGTCAAGCACCCTATCACACATTTCTTTATATATCTTGGTTTAACCAACAAGCTGATGAAATCTGCTCGCCCTTAGAACTAGTCAGGACTTGGCTATGAACAGTTTCTTCCAGTCTGTTTAACCTGGTCTCAGACCCAGACCCTAGGGCTTCAACCTTTCCCCAGAGCAAATGTTTGGTTATAAAACAACAGGAACTCAGTGTTATAGTCACCAGATGGCAGGAGCTAGGCAAGATCTAATCTCACAACATAGAAGCAAGTGTTCCCGACATCATTCTGTTGCTTCCATTTAATTATCTATTGGATTTATGATTGTTTAATTCCAACAATTCATTAACAGTTTCAGAAAGGTTAGGTCATAGTGTTTTCTTGCCCATCCTTCCCAAGAGTATATATAATATGCAGTTATAGCCCTAGGCCAAGCACAATTTTAGTTCTCTATTAGGATTCTCCTTTGCTATGCCTTGTAGCATTTCTGTTAAATATTGTATAATGTTTTCACAACATATTGAAAAACTCCATGAAAATGTTTGCATATCTCTTTGGTACCATTTGCCAGCGGTGCCTGGAAGTTACTATGACAACTACCTTTAAAATTAAAAACCAAAATTAAAAGTTCTGCATAATTGAAAGGACTGTCTGACACATGGTTTTTAATGATGAGATTTCAGAATTAGCTGTGTCTAAGTGTGTAAGTTTGTTTTTATTAGGGTACAGTTTTAGAAATCATCATTGAATATATTATTGCACTAAATTTCTCTAGGTGCAAGATATACTAATCTCACTGCCAGAAAGTCTTTACTTTTTTATGCTGTGTGCCTGGTAAGCTAATTCTGCTCTCTGAGCTGTCAGCACCAAGTTCCTCTGTGCAGTGCTAGGCATCTTACAACTCCAAAACTTATATATTAAATGTAAGAAAGATTTTTGTAAGAATTAAAATTAGGCTATTTTATATCGGCAATTAAATTTGCATTTGCAATAATCCTACAAAATAGTCAGTATGGTTCTTATCTTACACATAAAGGAACAGAAATACTAGCACTCACTGAGGGTCCTAAAGGCAATGAATGCCAGCACAGTACTCATACCCATATTTGTTTACTTCAAAAACTGGCCACGGCTATATACAACTTATTAAGTACTTTATTTTGAATTTCACATTTGTGTAGTTTGGACACAAGGGTTCAAAAGCAAAAATAAAAACAAAAATAAAAATCCTTCATAATGCTGCAAGAAGCTTTGAGCAGAGGTCCTATGAACTAAGTAGGGCATTTGAAGGTGACTGTCTTCATGTTTTATTTACACCTTTATGATGTTTCAATCCCACCATAACTGATACACCTGGGAGAGGGAGGGAGGGAAAGAGGGAGCCTACTTTTGGATATAGTTTGGATGTGGTTTGAGTGAATTTATGTGTTAGAAGAATGGTCCCTAGTGTGGCATTGTTGACATTTGGTGGGATCTGTAAGATGTGGGGCACAGTGGGAGGGCTATTGACCTGTAGGATAGCACTCTATGAAGCAATTTCCAGAGTTCTTGTGTGACATTTATCTCATTCTGACTTTCTGTCTCCTGTGACTTGAATATAAATTGCTCTGACAACTCATGAATAGGATATTTGTTCCCAGCAGGTAGCAACGTTTTGGAAGTTAGAGAAACATTGAGTGAGGAGTATATTGGAGGAAGGGTCACTGCCCTTGCTGCTAAATCTTAATCTCTAGCCTCTGCCCATCCTTGCTATGGTTTCTGTCTATGGTGAGGACAAGAACTGAGGTGTTTGCCAACATGGGAAGCCTACTTTACTGAGTGTGATGTGAATGCACCTTGCAGTTCTGAAATGATTGAATGTCATGCAAACTATGGTTTTAGTGTTCTATAACTATGACACAAAAGAAGTTGAAAGTGTTGTTTAGGCCTTCTTAGAAAGGGAAACAAAATAATCAATGGAGGAACCTCTTCCAGGGATGGAGGGACCTGGAAGGGAAAGAGGAGAGGAGGGAAAAAAAAAAAGGACAAGATCAGGTGTGGGAGAAGACAGGAGAAAAGTACAACTGTTTTGACTCCCTTCTTATCAAAGATACCCTTTTCCTTTATTCCTTACTCTTTAAGTTTTGGAAGTGTGGTTTCTTTATCTTTTTACTTTCATGAATTTATCTTTTATATTTAAAGTATATTTCTAGGCATCAACAACAGTGTCTGGGTTTGGTGTCTACAAATGGGTTGGATCCCTAGGTGGAGCAGTCTCTGGATGGCTTTTCCTTCAATCTCTGCTCCACTCTTTGTCCCTGCATTTCTTTTAGACAGGAACAATTCTCTGTTAAAATTTTTGAGATGGGTGGATGGCCTCATCCCTCAACCGGGAGCCACTGGATATGGTCTTTACAGGTTCTATCTCCCCTATGTTGGATATTTCAGCTAATGTCATCCCTGTTGTGTCCTGGGAAACTCTTGCTTCCCTGGAATCTTGGACTTTCTAGTGGATAGACCCACGTCCCCATCCCCCACTGCTACACACCTCTGCTCAATTTCCTGAGCTTTGCTCTTGTCTCCTTCCACACCTGATCTTGTCCCCCTTTACTCTCCTCTCCCCTCTCCCTTACAGGTCCCTCCATCCCTCTTCCTCCATTGATTATTCTGGTCCCCCTTCTAAGGGATGAAGCTTCACACTTCAGTCTTCTTCTTGACCTTAATAAGGTCTGTGAGTTGTATCGTGGGTATTTTGAGCTTTTTCCGCTAATATCCATTTATCAGTGACTACATGCTGTGTGTGTCCTTTTGTGACTGTGTTACCTCACTCAAGATGATATTTTCTAGTTCCATCCATTTGCCTATGAATTTCATGAAGTCATTGTTTTTAATAGCTAAGTTTTATACCACATTTGCTATATTCGTGCTGAAAAGAACCTGGTATAGCTGTCCTGCGAGGCTCTACCAGGGCCTGACCAATATAGAAGTGGATTGTCACAACCAACCATTGAACTGAGCATGGGGACTCCACTGGAGGAGTTAGGGGAAGGAATGAAGGAGTTGAAAGGGATTGCAGCCCCATAGGAAGAACAAAAATATCAACCAACCAGACTCTGCCCCCCACACCTGGACCTTCCAGTGAGTAAATCACTAACTAAAGAGTACACACAGAGGGATCCACGACTCCAGCTACATATGTGACAAAAGATTGTCTTATATGAATCAATGGAAGGGGATGCCCTTGGTCCTATTGAGGCTTGATGCCCCAGTGTAGGGGGATGCTAGTATGATGAGACAGGAGAGGGTGAGTGGGTAGGTAGTTGAGTACCCTCATAGAGGGTGAGTGGGTGGGTGGGTGAGTACCCTCATAGAGGTGGGGGAAGGGATGGGATGGGGGATTGCAGAGGGGAAACCTGGAAAGGGGATAACATTTTAAATGTAAATAAATAAAATAATCAAAAATAGAAATAAAATGATTCAAGAGTGTTTCAATGACTCCTAGGGGTAGGTAGGTGGGTAACATAATACACAATTGTTGCTGTCATATATTGTTTTGGCACCTCTTGTGCAAAAGAAGTTTCCTTTATATTGTAATCTAAAGACAGTAATTTTATTTGGAGCTTTAAAATTGATGTGTACTTATTTTTTCTGTATAGAAACAAATAAAGAAAAACTATTTTTAGCTTAGCATTGAGAGTGTTTCTCTCTAAAAGACACTTCTATGCTGACTTCCCTTTGCTGGGGAACTCATCCTAGACAAATATTACTAATGGCTACATCTAGAATTAACTTGCTAGTCTTGGAAGAGTTTAAAATAAAAATAAAAAATATAGTATATTTCTAATAGACAGCTTATTTGAGGAAGGGTCACTGCCCTTGCAACTTAAACTTAATCTCTAGTCTCTCTGCCTGTCACTGTTGTGGTTTCTATGTTTTTTGTTTTTTCTTTTATGTTGGGGTATTTTTGCTTTTTGTTTTTTACATTGTTTCAATAATCTCTGACTTTTAATTGGGAATATTTATCCATTAGCATCTAGTGAGTTATTGGCATGATATTTTTCCTTTGTCTAAAACACCAATTCTTTTAGCTTCAATATCAAATGATAGTTTTGTTAGATATTGAACTATAGGTTCACAAAATTTTCATTTTGCATTTTGAAGATATTTCATTAGCTGCCAACCTTTGTAATTTCTGATTAGTCCATGGTAATTCTAATTGATGTTCCCTTATAGAAATTATTTAAAAATTGACTGCTGTAAGTATTTTTACTTTATATTTAATTTTGGAAATTGAAAAATAATGAGCCCAGCAATGCTTTTTTTTTATATTAGTTCTTTTGTGCCCACAATTACTTAAATACTTCCCAAAGTAAAATCTTTTGCTGTTATATTTTGTTATACTAGAACTAAGTTCTTTAGCCCTCTCACTTTTTCTTCTGTCAAGATATTAAAGTTTATGCATAATCCATTTCGAGATGCATTATTTTATATGGATCTCAAAATAATCCAATATGTGGAAAGTGGTATAATTCAGAGAAGTAGCATGTGCTAGCTTTCCATTGCTATGAGAAAATACTCAAAAAAATCAACCACAAAACAGCCTTTGTAGTTATATATTTATGCTTGCAGAAATGTTTACACATACTGTTGCATATGTATGCAACAATAACAGCCAAAGACAAAGAGGCTATCAATGTATGGTGAATTAGGAAAGGTTGGATGGAGGGTCTCTTGTAGGGCCTGGAGTGAAAAAAGGGAGAAATGAACTATTTTAATTTTTAAAAACTGAAAAATTAAAAGATTGTAGCTCAAGGTGGATCAGTGTTTAAAAACACTTGCAGCTCTTTAGGGGACCTGGATTTGACTCCCTGAACACAAATCAGGTGGCTCACAACTGCCTAGTACCACCAGCCTAATTGTTCTATGGCCACATTTGGCACTGCACATAGATGGGACACACACACACACACATACACATACACACACACACACACAAATAAAATAAGAAATATAAAGATGTTATTTTAAAGCCTAACAAATGTTAAGAATATGTAAAGTCTCATAGCATATCTCAGAATCATCTAGAACAAGAGTAAAACAAAAGAATGTCTTGAACCTAGAAACTTAGACAAAGTTTAATAAAATTGTCTGCATTGTTTCATTTTTTAAATCCTAATTCATGGACAGGGTAGATGATGCAGAAGGCCGAGGGTGAACCAGATCTTAGGACCTCAGTTTGATTGCCAGAAATCACACAGTGAAGGGAGAGGATTGACTCCAGGAAGTTAACTTTTTACTACCACATGTGTGCACTGGCACAGGCAAGCCTCTCACTAAAGAAATAAATATAACCCAAAACAAATAAATAACCATTATCTTTAAAGCCTGTTATAGAGTTGCTAGGCATTTAAGCAATTCTACATGTAAATCAGAAACTTGAAATTCAGACAAGTATTTGTACACAAGTGCTCTATAGGATATTATTTGATACACAGAAAAATGTTTTATATGAGCCATCATGGCACTTGTAAACTTTGAAAACCTTATGCTAGATAAAAAAAAAAAAGTCATATGCAAACGTCTAGTGTTGTATGAGTTCAGTTATATAAGTATCCACAAAAGCAAAGTCATAGAAACAGAAACATCTTGGAGACTACCAAGGGCTTTGCAGGGAAAAAAGTGAGGAATTATTTCTTGATTACTACAGAATTTCTATTGATGATAATGAATTTTTTTCAGAAATTGTTAAATTGTGAAAGCTGAGTTACATCATATAATAATTAATATTCGTGACTTATACACCAAAAGCAGTTAAAGGAACAGTTTTGTTACATAAACTTTGTCATAATTATTTTTAAAATGTAGCTGTTTTCACTATAACCACTCACCTAACTCCGCTCAGTTGACCTGTTCAAGTCTCTTGCACTCAACTATGGCTGTAGTTCTCCCCACAACTGCTATTTTCTGTCCAGAACTGTTTCTCAGAGGTCTAGAATTTACAATGTGAAGAACTTAGAGGCAATGTGAATGAATGCAGCTTGGTATTCTAAATCTTCTTTTTAACCTATTACATACTATTTTTTAAGTATAGATTCTTAAGAACAAAAAAAAATATTTACTCCCAGCTACTTCTTCAAGGCATGACATACAGTATTTGATGAGTGTTAACAAATAAATTAAATGCAGAAAGCAGGCAAATGAAACCCAGAGGGTACATTTCAATTCTCCTTCCTCCACCTTTCTCTCTGTCTGTCTCTCACTCTCTCCATCTCTGTCTTCCTCTCTTTCTAAGTCAGCTTTCATCCCAAACCTTCACTTTACATCTGAGTAAAAAGTTTGGAGTCTGAGAGTTGCTGCATGAGCACTGATCTCAATCAGACAGGAATGGTTTATATAATATACTCTTTTATTGATTGATCTGGACCATAGCTCAGAATTTGGGACTGAGCCATGGCCACAAACATCTTTTTCCATCACCCTATAAAGGAAAACTAAAACCCCACAAATACCACAATGAGCTCATACACAGGTGCAGGAAGTGCTGCCTGGTGATTGGCTCTTAACCAGCCATTTGCTATGTAACAGTTTATATTGACCTTTAATTTGATGGGTCCTAGATAAAGCTTTGTGAAATTCCTTAAATTAATACAACTCAGGACATACAGAACACAAAAGGGGATGTGGTTAATATGACCTTGTTGTGAATCAAGTTAATTTTATGACTGGTAGGCATAGTACAGCAACAATATGAAATAGCTGATAGGATTGGATCAAAATGGCTACAGCTATGCTGGGGAGTTGTGTGTGACTACAACAGGAATCCCAAGTAATGTTAAGGGATTAAAGGAGGACATTGTCTGTAGAAAGTAGCAACCTCCAAACAGAGAAAGATTACATGAAGGACGGTTACCTTTAGCCAAATGAGAATGTTCCAGATTTTCTATACTAGAGTGGAAAATCTTTACATAGAAAACAGGAGTTTAAAACTTGATCTTGTGTAGAATACTTTCTCTCTTAGGTGGTGTGAGGCTTTCTGTTGATTTATAAAAGCTCTTCCCATACAGTCCTGCACATGGGCAATATAAGTGGGTAAAACAGACCCACTAAAACACTGAACATATATTTTCCAATGGGAATAGATAATACTGTACTTCCATGTACAAAATGCTGCCAGAGATCAAGATAGCTCTGAAAAATTCATGTTTCCAGGGCTGGAAATGGGGCTCAGTTCATAGTGTGCTTGATAATCATGCATAAGATCCTGGTCTTGATCCCCAGTACACTGAAACAAACAAACAACAAACATCTCAAAACATTATTGCTCTTAGCTAAACCTTCATTCATTTTATAACTTGACTTCAAAACATATTATTAGGCAAAAGGCAAACAAGCTATGAAAACTTTCTAAAACTCCACAAATATGAGACAATTTTATATCTCATAAAAGTAAATTTGATTTTTAAGAACTATAAAATAAATATAAGGATATAGAGCTCTCCCATATGATAGTCACTAGATATGTGGCTACTGAGCATTAAGTATTTACTTAATTCAAGCTGAGATATGTTCTAAATGTAATACACTATATAGGATTTTAAACAAAATATTTATAAAGAATATAATTTCTAGAAATATTAAGTAAGTACTTGGAAGATAATATTGTGAATCTACTGAGTTATTTAAAATATATTATTAAAATTTATTTTATCTATAGTTTTATTTTCTAATGTAGTTAGCAGAAAATTTAAAATTAAATGCGTGTTTCTATTCTATTTTTATTAGATAGTAGTCATACAGAGAATTTAAATATTACAAAATATGAAACATTCAATAGATCAAAATTACATTTTGTGACACTTAAATTTTTACTCACTTTACAACATTGTCTCAGGATGTGGACAGCCTAGGTAGCCTGAGCTTTCACTTAACCATAACACTGCAATGGAAAATCATTTAAACTTTGCAGTGGAATGTGCATAATTTTCAGAATGTTGGGTATATTAAACATTTTAACTTATCGTGGGTTTAGTAGGTCACAAAATCTACTCTGTGGTAGGAAACATCTGCATGTTAATATTTTTTAAAAAATTAGTGTTTCTAAAGTGAAACAAAACTGAATTTTTTAACAGACACATATGAAGTACCGATGATTATCTTTCTAGCACTTAATATTTCAAGAAATTATCTTTGAAAATTTTGCCTTTAAAATCCTACATAGTGATAACACTCTCCAACATGCTGAGAGAATGTTGTAAAATCAGTAAGTATAGCTGTAGTTTAGATAAAAAGATTGAAGTTCCAAATTTATATAATAATTTATATTAAATATTCTTCCTTTTATACCATTGTAGAACCAAGAAATTGTTAAGTCTGGCTATTGTAAAAAGAAGAAGGCTCATTTCCTTCAATGCAAAATAACAGCTAAAACAAGTAAGAAAATAATCCAAATATATTCCATTGAGTATATTTCAGTGGCTTTATTGATTAAACCACTGGTTATCAACCTGTGGCTCACTACCCTTTGGGGGGCCAAACAACCTTTTTATGGGATTTGCATATCAGATATTTACATTATGATTTATAGCAATAGAAAATTACAGTTATGAATTAGTAACAAATTTAATGGTTGGGATTACCACAACATGAAGAACTATATTTAATTATTGCAGCATTAGAAAGGTTCAGTACCTTGGTCTAGATAATCCTAAAAGAATGAGTATAAGAAACATATGGGTAAATAATGCCTATGAAAAGCTCACCCAACCATAAATATATTTGTTTTATTTTATTTTATTTTTTGGCAGGATCTCACTATGTAGTTTATGCTAGTTTTGAACTCATTTTTATTCTGTCCCTTTCTCTTATAATCTGTGATTACAGGCATGTGTCACCACAACCAGTTGACTCATCTTAAATCACCTGATACCTTCTAGCTCTGAAGCATTGGGTATAATGATCGCAGAGAACAAACTTCAAAAGCAGAACATTTGTAGTCCACTGCATGAATCTAAGGCTAATCAAGCCAATGATGTCAGTGTACCTGTAGCTCAGAGTTACCTATGAGAACTGGCAAGCAGTTAATTTATCAATAAATGTCAGATTTCATCTGTCTGTCACATTCACTATCAAATATAATGAACATGAGCTCTGAGTAAGATTCAGAGGACAGGCAGTTTGGTGTGTTGTTTTGTAGTGTGAACTCCACTATCTGAAAAACCTGGACCCAGAGTTTTGCTGGTTACAGAACATAAGCAATTTCCTCAGTTTCTATAAGCCTCAGGATTCTCACTATAAAATAAGCCCAATAGTAACAAATTTTATCTCATCTTTATAAATGAATAGTATAGAACAAAACTAAGGAGAAAAATGCTGGCATGTTCATAGATTGATTTTTTTTTTTGTTGCTGTTCTTTTACTTGTCTTTTTTCCTTTTAATAAAAATAGTTTCCTTTCTCATCCAATTTATCGTCATTATAGTTCCCATCCCTCCACTGTTCCCAGTTTCTTCCTCTTCCTTTTCCCTCAAGATCCACTCTCTTTCTGTCTCTCATTAGTAAAGAACAGGCTGATAAGAGATAATAACTAAACCTGAAAAATAAAATAGAATACAATAAAGCAAAAATCATCACATTGAGGATGGATGAAGAAAAACAACAGAAGAAAAAGTGCTCCAAGAGCAGGCACAAGAGCCAGAGACCAATTTGTTCACACACTCAGAACTTCCATAAAAATACTACTTTGAAAGATACAATATACTTTGCTGAAAGCCTGCCCTGACAGCCAAATAACTGAGAAAAGTAGTGGGGTGGGGTATGGTGTTGGTGGTTGGCGCCAAATCTTTTTGAAGACTTTGTAATGACTTTTGGCAATTTAACTCTCTCCTCTGTTCTGGATCCAAAAGATGATGGCTTCTGGCTATTTAAGTCCTGCTGATAGCAGCAGGAGAAAAGAAACAGAAATTTAATTACTTGTCTTTAGTCTTTCACTGGCTTTCTTGCTGATCACATGAGAAGTGAGAGGCTTGGAGTTTGTTAACTCTTCATGAGCCAGTGAGAAAGGAAAAGAAAGTAAGACACACACACACACACACACACACACACACACACACATTGGATGAAGCAGAAAAGGGATGCACCCCAAATTTTATCATTGGTTTCAGCTTTTTATAGCATTTTAGAAAAATAGTTCTCCATGTAAGAAAAACTACCTTATAGATAAAATGTTACACAGAAGAGGAGTTACAGAAGGATGTCTGTAGTAAGTTAAAAGCAGTGTTTCATTCCATAAGCTCATTATAAGTTCAAAGCACCAGTTTCACATGACATGGCTTTATCATAGTGCATGCCTGTGGCTTCATCCTTATACCTGACCTAGCATGGATATTTTTCTTTGATTACAAATCTGCCCCAAGCCTATTTCTCTTCTTAGTGTAATTTATGAAAGCTCACTGTATTCTTTATTATGCAGCCTTCACTTATTATCCTATGAGGAAGGGGCACACTCTCCTTTTGATTCTAACTTTATTACATCCTTCTGGCAAAATAACTAAATCCATCTCCTTAAACTATCTTCCTAAAATTATTTAAACTCTATAAAATTATTAATTCATACAAACAGCATTAATTCATAAAAGTTTATCTGCAGAGAATTTGCCCAATATGGTGAGCTATTGCCCAGGAAGTAATCACTTGAATCCATAGGCACTGAAGGTCTTCCAGTGCCCACTCACACCAAGCCAAATAAATGAGGAGAATGGCAATGACTAACATGTGAAGGAACATCTTTAGCAAGAAATACAGGCCAAAGTCTCTGGGTTTGTGCTTCACTAGAACATATCCATTGCAGCCACTCAAGATGGTGGTCCACTGTGGCTCTTCCTGCATGGTGCCCACCAATACAAGCAGACCCAAATAGGTCCTATGATTGCTGCTTCAGTCTCTGAGTTTGTACTTGCTCTGTGAGTTTGTATTTGTAGGCCTGTTCTCCTGGCATTATCCATTCCCTCTGGTTCTCACAGAGTTTCTGCCTGCTCTTCTGTGGGATTCCATGAGCTCTTAGGGGATAGATTTGAAGGAAGCATTTTATTTAGAGCTATGTGTTCCAAGGATTCTCTCTGTCTCTGCCTAATGTCTGACTATAGGTCTCTACATGTGTTTCTGTCTGCTGCTGGAGGAAGTTTCTCTGGCATGTACTGAATAAGGCACTGATCTACGAGTATAGCAGAATATCAGTAGGAGTCACTTTATTGAAGTTTTTTAAATTTTGTTTTTGTTTTTGTTTTTGTTTTTTTTAGATTATCAGTGTCTGGTTTTATCCTAGGTCTCTGGGCTATTTGGTATCAGGTTCTTTGTTACCCAGACAGCGTTAGTTATAGGTTCCTTCTCATGGAGTTGCCCACTTCAAATAAGACATTGTTTGTCTATTGCCACAAGTTCTATGCCACCATTGCCCTAGTATATCTTGAAGGGAGGACAGATTATAAGTCAAAGATTTTGTGGCTTGGTTTGTTTTAATGTTTCTCTTTTGGAAGTGTGCAGTATATTTTCCTACATCAAAGATACTGGAAATTAATAGTGAAGGCCTAATGTAGGCACTAGTTCTCCTGTTTCATGTTCAATGAGTTATACAGGTGTTGTTTTCAGCAATAGAAAATTTATGTCAATTTGCAGAGGATAACCAATTTTACTTAGCAACAGCCTGGGTTTTTTGGGGATTTCCAGGGGATTCTCTTGGCCAGCAACTCAACCAATGTAACCAGCCCAATATTGAAAGCTTCATTTGGTGAAAAGAAATGGCCAGTTGGGACTCTGTATCCCCCATTATTAGCAGATCTCATTAGGATTACCCTAATTTATCTTAGAAATATACATGCATACATATCTATAGACACACACACACACACACACACACACACACACACAATCACTGTACTAGGTTTCCAGCTGTCTATCCTTTCATTTCCTTCCTCAACAATACCTCTTCTTTCCTACCCTACCTGATCCTCTCATTCCAATACCTGCCTTTCTCGAGTACATCTATACAATCTATTATATTTCCTTGATCCATGTTCCCCACCGAGTCCCTTCCTATACCTAACTTCTATGCATCTATGGATTATGGATTGGTTATTATTTATTTAATGACTAATAGATAAATATGGTATATTTTGCTTATATCTGGATACTTTTCTTCTTTTGAATAAAAAACTCTGTGTTTTTTGGGGTGGTTTGGAATTCATTGAATAGGTGGGGCTGGCTTTGAACTTACAGTAATCTTGATTCTGCTTCTTAAGCACTGGGATTATAGCTATAATGCATGGTGATATTGTTATTATTTTAGGAGTCACTTATACAAAAAAGATTAAGAGAATTTTAGTTAGAAACAGTAAAGAAAGATACAAACCAAGAAATGGAGCAGTGTTTTAGGATCACAAGTAACTTATGTACTGTAAGGAGAAACCTGATCAGGGAGTTATAACATGGTCATAACACTGAAAACCTTTGAATGATATGACAAGGATCTCAAACTTTATGAAGTGATGAATAGTCTTTGAGAAGTTGGAATAAGGAAAAACCTTTGAAATTCATAATTGCAAGGGAGATTTATATCTTAGGCATGTGGTTCTACATAATAATAATGAATCTGAAGAGATCAAAGTCTCAACAAAGTGTGATAATTAGGAGGTTGTATCATATAATGGTGGCTTAGAAGTGAAGTTCAGAGATGACATACCCACACACATATTCCTGATAATATAGTGAAATATTATGATTACTTTTAATTGGGAAGGGGGAATAAAGTGTATCAAAGAGTTTAATATATCATAGCTGCTTTTATCTTGAGTGAAAGGAGGATGCCACCATCTACAACAGATAAAGAATGAATTAAGAAGAGAGAAAATGAATAGAGAGGAAGAGATCAATTTGGACATGCTGAGCCCCAGGGTGACTGCAAAAGTTTAGAAGGAGCTTTGTTACTGGGACCTCCAACCAACAAAGGGCAGAAAGCACTGATTTGTAAGACATTGCCACATTTTAAGGCATAATCATTAATGTAATTCTCAAAGGAAAAGATGGAAATACAGGGAAGGAAGTCAATAAAATCTGAAGAGCAAGTTGTAGAAAAGGTTTTAAAGGATAGTTTGTTGCTAGACAACAAAATTGTCTACCATAAAGGGGGGTGATATTGAAAGTATAGGGAAGAGAAAAGAGAAGTAGGAGAAAACTGTTCCAGAAGAGATGTGAGACATTGATGTCATAATCATACTGAGGAGGGTGTGTCTAGGAAGAGAAGGAGAGAACACTGTC
The DNA here is from genome assembly GCF_947179515.1 of Apodemus sylvaticus. Taxonomy (NCBI): domain Eukaryota; kingdom Metazoa; phylum Chordata; class Mammalia; order Rodentia; family Muridae; genus Apodemus; species Apodemus sylvaticus. Next base: position 26,525,800 of record NC_067472.1, on the reverse strand, counting down.
CTCGGATATAGAGGAAGGAAATCCGGTCCTCTGGATGTAGAGGAAGTAAGTTGGTCTTGGCAAAGGATGAGTCTTTCCTGTAGTGCAAGGTATGCTTCAAAGCTCTTGGGAAAGCTATGCTGTCCACCTTTCGAGAGTGAGGAGTATTGGGTTGAATTTGAGTATTGAGCAGAATGATGAGTGCTTAAGATGATTTTTGTGGCATTTCAAAGAAGAAGAGAATTGAAGAAATATTGAATGGGTCAGTCTAGGTGTGCAAGTTCTCCTGGAAGTCCTTGAGAGCCTCAACAAGATGTCAAAGGCATACCACAGTGTGGCTTACATGGCAATGTGCTGTAGTAAGTGGGTATAGTAGCACAGGCCATCATGGAGCTCAAGTCCTGATGAGACCGCTAACTGGAAAAGCTACAAGGCTCTGGACAAATGAAAAAAATAAGGTCATATAGATCCTAGAGATCCAGAAGAAACAGAATCAAAACAAAGTTTGATTGTCTCTGTGATTTAAAACAGTGTAGGAGAGATATAAAATAATAGACTGGACATAATGGTATAACAAAAATAAACTCAATTTTGACAAGTGGGTTGATTTAGAGACACTTGGTAGATGATGCCAGGTCTGTGGTGTTAAAAACGGCAGCTGATTGAAGTTCAGAAGATGATTCTTTGTAGCACTTGTTCCAAATGGCTGTATGTTGGCCAGATAGGAGTTCAACAGAAGGAAGAGTTACAATGTAAGCCAGATGACCCAAATATCAGAAATATGAAGATGCAGCCCAGAAAGATAATATAAACTTATCCCAGAAAGAGATAAGTTTCCAGTGTTACATGGTCTTAAAATATGGCTATGGTAAGCTGAGTGACATTTTCCTCCAAGTCTCCTATATCTCTAGAACCAGCAAACACATTAGTTTACATAGTAACAAAAAATAATTTCCTTGATATGATTGAGCTTGGGGATTTGAGAGGAGAATGTTATGCTAAGTTTTCTAGGTAGACTTCTGAAGATCCGTATAAGAGAGATGAGAGGGTCCAAGTCAGAGACAAAGAGCAAATGGCAGCAGAGATCAAATGACATGGAAACATGAGCCAGGGGAAATACATAGCCTTTAGAGACACAAATGAAATCAAACAAACAAACAAACAAACAAAACCAGCAACAAACCCAGGGAACAGATTTGTTTCAGACCCCACTAACAGAATGCAGTCATGCCAAAACTCTGAGTTTTAAAACTCCTTACCTGTACAATTTTAAAACATTACACATATTTTGAGTTCTTATTGTTGTTGTCATTGTTTTCCTGAGACATTGGCTCATATGGTGCTGACTGGCCTTGAACTTCTGATATCCCTGCCTCTAGCTCTCAAGTCCTGGGATGACAAAGCAAGAGCCACTATGTCTTCCACTTATGTTGTTTTAACTCACTGAATTTGTTATAGTATTTATGGAAAACTTCAAAAATTGGCCTTGTTCAAACTCATGCAAGGTGTAATAAAGGTCCTTTGCAAAGACTATCGTCACATTTACTGGTAGAAGGTGGAGCAATAATGACAAAGTTCTTCATTGCTTTGACAAAATACTGGACAGAAGCAAATTAAAGTGGAAAGGTTTGTTTTGGTACATAGTTTGAGGGAACAGTCTACCATGGCAGAGAAGCCATACACCAGGCCATGAGGCCTTTGGGCCCTGATGTTGTGAGGAAGCACAAAGTGATAGAAGCTGGTGTTCAGCTTGCTTTTATTCTTTTGTTCAGTCTAGGAACACTGCAATGAATCTAATTTAGAGATTCCTTCATCAACAGGCCTAGAGGTTCACTTTCTAAGTAAATCTATAGCCATTCACATTGGTAATTAAAAAATTGTAATTCACATTTACCTTCACAGGAGGGAATATTTTAATGATAAAGAGGCATACCAGAAAGCCGGTTAGCAGTTTCCTTCTGAATGGAATGACTGAACTCCTGGATTAAAGGAAGAATTAATTATTCAGCTCTATGCTCTACCTGGTCCATCAGACAAGACCTGTTCTGGTGACTTGCTACCAGCCTTACTCCTCAGATGCTATGGCAATTTCCAGCAGGACTTTCTTTTTTTTTTCTCCTTGGATTTTCTTTATATAAAATTGACTCTTTTTTTAGCTTTCCTTATGCTAAAACAAACAAACAAAAAAAATTCATTACACTCTAATTGAAAACTGTCACAGCAGAGAGCTAAATCTGAGGGGGAATTCTGGATATCTGGAGAGGAAACTGGTCCGGTGGGATGACAGACAGACACAACCACACAGGCGGTTGGAATCTGAATTTATTTTTCTAGTCCAGTCAAGTTAACATCTCAAATTAAGCACCACATTCATTTGTTAAAGCTTCAGTTTTCTTGGGCAGTACAGGGTGTTTACCTGTAGTCCCGCCATAGTCCGGTTAGCCAATTGGCACATGCAATTAAATTGCATCTTCATCTTGCCCCCTGGCTTGCGCTGTCCTCCCAGGAGCACTTTCACCTAGTCTGCCTGCTGCATTCTTCTCTGTGCCATGCCCGGACCGCCATAGAGCCCCCCCGCCCCCCCTCCACACACACACACAGTGATCAGCTCCAGCAGCAGCCCCTAGCCCCGAGCCTGGGGCCACTGTAGGCCCCAGGTGATCAGCTCCCATAGCAGTCTCTAGCCCCCAACCCAGGGCCACCGTAGGTCCTGGGCAATCAGCTCCGGTGCCAGCCTCTAGCCCCCAGCCTGGTGAACTAACCAGCTGCTGCCCTTAGGCCCAACTGTGTGAGCTAACTAACTAACTACTACTTAGAATGTCTCTCTGAGTGAAATGTACTGGCCTCCGAATCACACCTGGATAAGCTAAAAATGTTGTTTTGCCCAAGACTCCCTAGGTGGGATCTGCAAAACAAAAATGTAGCTCCTCACAGGCTTCCATTGCTATCCAGGTGAGCCTGGGTAGAGACAGCCTGTTTGCAAAACAAGCAAGGTCAAGAGTTAAAGGTGGAACAGTATTAATTTGTCTGTGCAGGCCAGATGTCCCTGATATCCAATTCAGCTTCAAATTAGCAACTCCAAAGATAGAAAGCCTGGCCTCTGGAATGGGAGAAGGTAGCTTTGAGCTATGTACCAACTCAAATGTAAATTCTTTCTACCTTGCTCAACACCCACTTGTATGGCAAGGACCTTGTATAAGGTTCTTCACATGTAAATATTCTTCTTCTGGGCCTATTGTTTGGAATCCATCTGTCCTGCAAGGAATGACTAAAAACACACAAAAGACCCTGTGACTTAGAGTTCCTGGAAACTTTTACTGTCTGCTAAAAATGCTTTTTCTACCACAATTACATAAATGATAGGAGCAAAGCATTTCAGAATATTTTGGCTACAAGATAGATTCTTTTATGTCTTAAAAGGCTCGGTATTCTTAGTTCCGGCCACTAGGAAGGAGAGTTTCAGAAATATAGTAAATTGCCAAGTGAGATTTTCAGCTTCTGAATTTACAGGGAGTTCCGCTTTCCCAGGAGACATTTCTCGCCTCTGTCTGTAAAATATTATTTTACAGGCTTCACTGGGCCACTGCGGCAGAAAACCTCTCTCAGATTCACCCAATTAGGTGTGCTTTTGTAAAACCCCCAAAAACCAAGGGTGCCCCAGCACCCCATGCCTCGAAAGACAACACCCAAATCACTTGCGAGAAACAGTCTCGATGCAATAACATGAGGATTTCTTTATTCCAGAATTCTGGGTTCCACAGCCATACACTGCACAGGGGTAGAGGACTGTGGACCCCGAGTGCTGAATTGTGACAGCTTTTATAAAGTTACAGCAAAGCCCATGAATCACAAACCGATCATTTTTTAGCACGGAGAGCCTGAGAAATGAGAGCCAATCGATTTGTACCACTCCAAAGTTTTTAGGCCAATCAGTTTAAATTATCAGAGCCCGCGCTCAGTGGACCAATTAGTTTCCTATTTTCTTGGAGTCTATAGCTGTGTGAACTCCTGGATAGGGGTAATGGCATAAGCAGTTTACAGAAGCAAGATAAGCTTAGCTCATTTCCAGTTGCCTTGTGGGGCCAGGATCAAGGCCTTTTTGTTTAGCTCTGAACGAAGGGCGGGCTCTGGAATGTGACCTTTTACCTAGTTTCTAACAAAAAGCCCAAAGAGCAGACTCTGGAATATGTGTTTGGGGCTCCTTAGAAGGCAGGAGTTAGACTGTGTTTTCTATTCTTTCACTTTCTTGGACAACAAGGCTTGGAAGATAATTGTTCTTTCTGCTTTTTCCTTTTGCTCAGTTCAGGAACTCTGCAAAGAACCCAATTTAGAAACTCCTTCCTGAACAGGCGCAGAGGTTCACTTCCTAGGTGGTTCTAGATCTAGTCCTATAGATCACTATAGATCCTGTAGATTATTAGGCCCAGCTTCTTGAATGTATGGTAGACTTAGAAAGAGCTGAGAGCTGTGGAAATGTTAGGCTCAGCGAAATAAGAGGTTGTACTATCCAGCAATGTCCAAGAAGTTCACAACAGGAAGTCCGTTATTTTCATCAATGTCCAAGTTGGAGGTGCAGGTCATCATAGTGAGGCAGAAACTTTAACTTGCTTCCTTCTGAGTCCACTGTTTTCTTTCTTTCCAGATTAAGAACTTCTCCCAAAGCATGAGTTCTAAGGTCATTGATCACAGCAAATAGGCAAATAAAACTAGACTTGGGGACAAAAGAGCACATGGAATAATAGAATAATATGTAATAGAATAGTTCTTGACAGGCTTTAGTTTGGTAAAGGCTGAGAATTATGTGGTAATGGAGCTAGAGACACTTATATAATAACTTGCTGTGGTAAGCACTGAGAATTTGTGCTAAGTATTTTCTAGCCTACAGCCACTTTGGAAATCAATCTAGTGGTTCCTCAGAAAATTGGAAATAGACCTACCTGAAGACACAACTATACCACTCTTGGGCATATACCCAAAAGATTTTCCACCATATCACAGGGACACATGCTCCACTATTTATAGCAGCCATATTTGTAATAGCCAGAACCGGGAAACAACCCAGATGTCCCTCAAATGGATACAGAAAACGTGGTTCATTTATACAATGGTACACAACTCGGCTATTAAGAATGAGGACATCATGAGTTTTGCCGGCAAATGGATGAAAATAGAAAATATCCTGAATGAAGTATCTCATATCCCAAAGGACATACATGGTATGTACTCACTAATAAGTGGATACTAGACAAAAAGTACAACATACCTAGGATACAACCCATAGAATTTAAGAAGTTTAATAATCTGAAAGGTCAAGTGAGGATCCTTCAATCCCACTTAGTAGAGGGAAGAAAATAATCATGGAAGTCAGAGAGAGGGAGGAATTTGGGTGGGAGAGGGAGGGGGAAGGGAAAAGGGGAACATGATCAGGTATTGGGGGAAGAGAGACCGGAGTGAATGAGGGTCCAGCAGAATAAATGGAAATATGCAGCCTCAGGAGGTAGGAGGTAGGAATACCCTCTAGAAAGTACCAGATACCTGGGAGGTAAAAGACTCTCAGTACTCAATGGGAGTGACCTTAGCTGAAATGCCCAACCATGGGGAAAGGGAACACAAAAAGTCCACCTCCAGTAGATAGTCAGGGCTTCAAGAGGATGGATGATGTTACCAACCTACAGTCAAAATCTCTAACCCAGAAGTGTTCCTGTCTAAAAGGACTGCAGAGAAAAAAAAGGGAGAAGAGACTGTGGAAAAGGTAGGCCAGTGACCAGCCTAACTGGGGATCCAACTCATGGGGAGACACCAAGATCTGACACTATTACTGATGCTCTGATGTGTTTACAGAAAGGAGCCTAACATGGCTGTCCTCTAAGAGGCCCAACCAGTAGCTGACTGAGACAGATGCAGATACTTACACCCAACCATTGGACTGAAGTTGGGGACCTCTGCGGCTGAATTATGGGAAGAACGGAAGAAGCTGAAGAAGATGGTGATCTTATAGGAAGACTAATAGTATCAACTAACCCAGACTTCCAGGAGCTCCCAGACACTGAGTTACCATTCAGGCAGCATACAGGAGCTGTTCTTAAGCCCCTGACACATATATAGTAAAGGATTGCCTGGTCTGGTCTCAGTGGGAGGAGATGTGCCTAATCCTGGAGAGACTTGAGGCCCATGGAGAGGGGAAGCCTAGTGGTGGGGGAGCATCCTTTTGGTGACAAGAGGAGGAATGGGATGAGGAACTGTGGGAGTTGGGACCAGGAGCTGGGGTAATGGCTGAATTGTAAATAAATAAAAATATATAAACAATAGCCTTCCACAAACAATTATGCTTACAAGAAGGGTATTGCTGGTATCCAAATTAAATGAATCCTATTACCTTAAGAAAAGAGAGAGAAAGTTTATTAACATCCCTACATAGCTATAAAGGCTATATACCAGGAAGGACTGGCAAGATGCCCATTACATGCAGTAGTCACATTATATCTTAAGGATAAACAACAGTTGTCCAATAGGACCTAAATACCACTTAGCTGGAGAAAACTCATACCTGGCAGTGTAAACTTAGTTCAGAATCTGTGGCTGGAGAGGTTATAAATGCTAGATAAGAGTTTATTACTACCATATTTGTGATAGCTTTTATGTCAATGATCCCATAGACTTATATGTTTGAATGCCTGATTCCCAGGGAAACGAGAGAAGGGATGGTTTAGGGGACATAAAAGGAGTATAGAGAGGAAGAGGATGTAAATAGGCAGATATAATATACTCAGGTGTCAGATCCTCTAATTAAAGAAAGATAGTCCACAAATATTTGAGACAAGTCTCATGGCAATAGATTAGAGATTCCAAATCTCAATACATTATCTTTTGATCTCTGCCCTGTTGACCCTCTGTGGTCTCAGCATAAGTTTCTGTAATTACCTGGGACTCACAACTGTGAGCACCATCCTAGAACAATCACATTGCAATGCTCATAGATGAAGTCCCACACAGTTATAGAATTCTGGTTTAACATTCAACATGTATTCAGATGATTGACATTGATGTTTGCTCTTAGACACATGGGCAGATCTTTCATCACCAAATAAAATGTGTATATAATCTCTCTGGGTTCTATTATTTCTGGTTGGCCTAGCCCAAATCGCACAGCTTCAGTTTCTAATTTAATGGAACATTAAACACCCATTTTCTGTTACCTAAATTACACAGTGCCTGTTATCTATAGAGCTTACATGCAAAGTATTTAACTGGAAATGGAAATAAAAATAAGCAATGGGTGAGTGCCTGCTATCAACACCCGTAAGTGATCCCATAATATTATTAAGTCCAGTAGGTAATGAATGATAATTTTTTTATTAATTTTAAAATTGAGATTTGTTTCCTTTAGCTAATTAGGTTCTCATTTATTCAAACACATGCTTCTGGAAACATTCCAGTTGAATTAATTGTGACATCTCTCTCTCTCTCTCTCTCTCTCTCTCTCTCTCTCTCTCTCTCCTTTTTTCTCCTCTCCATCCCTCAATAGTACAATATACACAGCAGGCACAGACTGTAATAACTCACTTGTTTGGCAGGAAAGAGGTCTGTCAAATACATTTGAAAATTCCACTAAGAAAGAAAATATGCATAATCAAAAGCTGCCTTGTGCTGAGGATATTCAAAAGATATAGTTTTTTTTCTTTTATTGATTTTAAACACAGGGCAACTGTGTTCAAATTTGTTTCTGAAAGATTCAGAAATGCAAACAGGTACCTGGTAGGATCAATGCATGGCTCTTCAGTAAGGAAAATAGTCTGTTATCCAATTTTATTGTTTATTAAAATAAGTTGGGAGTAATAGACTCTTTCCTTTCACACTACAAAACATTTACATTAGGTTATCACCCCAAAGATCCTAACCATCTTGTTCTATATAATGGCAGCTCGGTATGGACCCATGCATGAATGTCATTTTCTGGATCAGCTACTCCAAATGGAGAGCATTCACTTTGTTTCCATGTGCAAGGTATCACATGACTTTCCTTAAGTGATAGAGATTGGAAGGACATTGCCCATCACCCTGCATCCTACCAATGATTTAATCTAGGCTGCAACTCTAAAGAGAACTTTGGCTCATTGCTATTACTCTTGGTTCCTTCTTATTTTATCTGCTTCCATTTCCTGTATTCCCACCTCCCCTCCCATATATTCAAGGATTCCCAAGCTTAACATTTTTTTTTTTTACATTTTTATATGGTCATTCATGGCTTTTTCTCCACTTTCTGCCCTTGCTGACGACATCATAAACATTTTAATTCTAGAACTAGAAGTTTGGTTGGTTGGTTGCATACAGCTGTTTGCATTCAGTAATTCCAATTAGAATTACTTATTCATTAATCATTTCTTTCTTAAATCTTCATATTTCTGATAGAATTCACATTATATATATATACATTATATATTATATATGCATTTCATATATATATATATTCTCATATATATATATATAAATGAGAAATGACAGCATTATCTCTATTATATGCACAGAAGTCCTGGTGTCACAGTTTCAGTAATGTATAGGTAGAAAAGCACAAGTACAGAAGTAGAAAAACACTGCTAGTGTCAAAAGTTGAATAACAATGGCATCAGATACCTAAGGACACTGATGGGCAGTAGGCAACCCTGTCTTAAGATGACAATACTTAGCCACAGAGATTAATAAAATGCTTCTATAACAGCAACTGTAATGGAACATAGAATCATGTGAAACTTCGATTATCAACGATGGCTTCTGTTTCAGTCAGGGTTCTCTAAAGAAACAGAAATTATAGAAGTGATTTATTAGAATTTCTCACAGACTGAATTCCAAATAGTCCAGCTACTCTAACAGTGGTTGTCTATCAAAGAAAGGTCTAAGAATCTAGTATTCATTCAGTCCATGAGGCTGGATGTCACAACTGCTCTTCAGTATACACTGGAATCACAATGAAGTAGGCTGTAATGTTACTGAAGGAATGGAATTCTAGTGACAGCAAAAACAAGTAGGAGAGAGAGAGAGAGAGAGAGAGAGTTTCTTTCTTCCTTGTTCTTCATAGAGTGTGCCAGGGAAAGTGTGGCCCAGATTAAAAGTGTATCTTTCCACAAGATTTAAAGTGGGTCTTCCATTTTAAATGATTTATTTAAGAAATTGTCCCTCAAAGGTGTACCTAGCCACTTGGGTTTTAGTCAAGTCCTGATGACAACCAAGGATTTCTGTTGCAAAATAAAATTATTTCATGGTCACATTCAAGACCAAATGAAACACTAGATGCACTCATCAGCATCTGAATAGTCAGCCTTTTCCACAGAATTACTAACTCTGAGGACCAACAGCCAAGGGGCTGACCTCAATTTTGACACCTTGATGAACTTTTTTAGCACATCTCTTGGGTCTGAAAAGATAACTCTGAAGTTAAGAGAACTTGCCATTCTTGCAGAGAACCTGGGTTCAGTTCCCAGCTCATACATGGCAGCTTACAACGATCTACAACTCTATTTCTTTGAGATCCACTGGTGATGGGGGTAGCAAGAATGCTCATCATACAAATACATAGATGGAGACAGATACTCATACACATCAGATCAAATCGATAAGTCTAAACTTAATAAGCTCTGTCCTAACCCAAAAGGTTTCCTGGTAAAGCCCAATGCATGGGAAATAAATACAGTGGTGTCTGCATTTAATGAAAATGAAATTGGAGGGATGAAGAAGAGAAGAAAGAGTGATGGATACTACTGAAAAGAGATATGAATAATTTTAATAAAAAGTGAGGACTGTCTTTCCCCAAAGTTTAAATATTTCTGAGTTAAGAAAGAATGGCGTGATTGTAGCCAGTTCAGAAAACATGTAGCAACATATTCAAATTGGGGAAACATTATTAATTACGACTATTTAATTAATTATCCTTTCAAAACTTCATTTTGAGACTTCATCCTCAAGACAATGATGTCATGAGATAGGCTTAGATTAGACCATAGAGGGTGTGTCCTTATTACCAGGCCTGGTAATAAGGCTGAAGAGGACTAGTTGAACCTTTGTGCCTCCTGCTAAACAAAACCACAACAACCATCCTCGCAGCCCCCCAGAACTGGGAGGAATGCATTCTTATTCTTCATGCATTACCCAATACAGAGACTTGTATTATATTCTCACAAACTGACTAAGGACCGTACAGCCATTGATGTATTCTTTTGGTAACTGTACAAATACTAGAACAAGAAGATTAGTTTTTGCAGGATATTTCATCACACTGTGAACCTTGTGATTGTGTGGTTTGCCTGTTTCTGCTTATTTTAAACAGGATTAAATAAAGTCAAGAGGATGATGAAGCAACCACTTGACAGGGAATGAACCACAGAGGGGGAGACAGAGAGAGTATGAGAAAGTGAGGAAGATGATTAGAGAGATGTCTAAGAAGGAAAAGGGAGGGGCGTTCAGTTTGAGGTTTTTTGAGATGGCATGGTGATTGATAACTTCCTCTTAGCATGTCATCTATGGAAGAAGGTTGGCTGGGTACTCTCTCTGTTTCTTTGATCTAGTGCTTTCACCCCAGCATCTGGGTCCCAAGTCTTCATTGGTAAAGTCAAATGATGGAGAGTTTGTTAAAAACAATAATACACAGCAAGGCAGCACCTGTGACTTCAGAGAACAGAATAACACTTGACAGTAGAACGGATATGAAGCCATGTCTTAAGGTCACATAGATGTAGATAAAAAGCTTAGATTTAATTCTACATGTAGAAAATGTTCTTGATACTCAACTAAAAGCACAAATTATAAGCGCCCTAAATTACATAGTTTCTTTTTCAAGAGGGAAGATTTATATTATCTCACACAATAAATTTCAAAACTATGGGAGCTCCCTAAATAGTTATTTCAGTGCAGCAATAATGTCCTCCATGATCTAAGAATTTCACATCTGGCTGCTTAATCATCTGTAATGTGTTGCTTTTATTTACATGGTAAGTTTGCTACCTAAATTATACATCTGTAACTTTCAGACATGAAATATTTTACAAATAGGATCATTTTGGGAATAGAGTTGAAATAACGCATACACTGGCTAAGATGGATTAGAGTTTGTTCTTGGTGTGTGAAAGAAGCATGGAATTAATAGTTTGGGTTTTTTTGCATGTGTTTTCTTGAAGCTATCTAATTCTTCTCAACCTTCTACGCCACCCTCCAGATAAAGAACCCATCCACAAAAATGATTATTCTGTTGGCCTTACTGACATTTTATTTTCATTCCAAGAAGCAAAGTGTAATGTGAACAGAAGAAAATGGGTATAATTGTTGATCATCATGGGGACTTCTCAGAAGTACTCTCAAAATGTCTCTAAATCTGATTGGGTTGAACTTAATGGCAAAGGAGCATGAAGAGTGAGATAATCTGTGAAATGTGATCTTTGAACACCACTGTATCTAGTCAAATTCCATCTAGCAACAGAGAAGATAAAGAAAATGGATATCAGGGAAAATATGAAATCCTTGATTCTAGAAAACATCATTGCTTCCTTTTGTCTTAGTGGATACTACAGCAACCTCATGACAAATACCCTAGTTATGCAGAATCTGCATTTAGGAGGAAATCTGTGGACCAGAGAACATTGGTTTCAAATTTTGGCTTTACAACTTAAATAAGATTCCTTTCTTCTCTGACATTCAGTTCCTTAATATGTCCAAAGAGTATATGTCTTTAAATGTACATCTATAAGGCTTTTGAGCAATTAAACTTTGAACTTTCAAAGATGGTCAAAGTTTTTGATATGCATGCACAGCAGTACCACAATGGAATCTACATTATACAACTGATATACCCCAATAAGGTGACTTTGCATCTGTATTTTAGTGCTGGGGTCATCATAATGACCAATATTATCCATCTGTTGACTTCTTACCAGAGACTGCAAATTCCTTTTGAGTTATAAGTCACTCTTGGGACATACATGAACATCAGATTAGACCTGAGGGCTGTAGAAGACACAAATCTTATACTTTGCAATAAATATAGGCTTTATCTATCTTTCCCTCAAGGATGTTAAGATAATTTAAAATTATCATAAGTTGGCTTCTCAGCAACAAACTGTAAACATTCCCAACATATGGTATAGGGTATAGCGGATGCTACTGTTCCAAAAACCAATATGGAAATCCAAAGAAACTAAAAATATTTTATTTAAACAACCTTTCTCAGTGCATCTGCTTCTGCGTTAGAGCAGCTGCTACAATCCCCCAAAGAGGGTTTCTTACATGAGGCTATATTTATGTTCCCATGGCTTAATTTGTGTAACTCAAACAGAATTGTCTTGATGATGGTTTTTTGCTTCTGCCACTGGAAGAAAGAGGGGTGCAGTGAAGAAATAATGGCTGAGGGGAGACTCAGGGAAAGCTATGTACAATGAATTCAAAGAGTAAGGAGGAGTAGGCTAAGCAATCACTAGAAACATAAAGAAGAATTTTTAAGTCACCAAGTGTATCTTGTGAAAATTGTGTCAAACTGGCTAGTCAGTGATGGCACATGCCTTTAATACCACCACTTGGGAGGCAGAGGCAGGCAGATCTCTGTGAGTTCAAGGCCAGCCTAGTCTACAGAGTAAGCTCTACGACAGTCAAGGCTACACAAAGAAACATTTTATCAAAAAAATTGTCAAAGTAAAAAAAAAAATTTAAACAGTGAAAAAAAGCCAGGCAGTGGTGGCGCACGCCTGTAATCCCAGCACTCTGGGAGGCAGAGGCAGGCAGATTTCTAAATTTGAGGTTTACCGAGTGAGTTCCAGGACAGCCAGGGCTATACAGAGAGACCCTGTCTTGAAAAAACCAAATCCAAAAAAAAAAAAAAAAAAAGATTATATATGCATGTATCTAATAATAGAGCTTCCTAATATGTAAGGTAAAAACTGAACAGATTTAAATGAAACATAGACAAATCCATTACCACAAGATAGCCTAATAAACTCCTCCCAGAAACTGATATGATAGGCCAATTAATAAGTCAGAACTTCAAAGCATGTTCATACTCTTTAAAAAGACTGAATATTTCCTCTAGACCCAGATCTCAAAAGAACAAAACAAATGGAAATGATTTGACTAGTAATTCCAAGAACTTTAAAGAATATGATCAAAGTACATCATGTAAAAATTTTAAATTAGAAAATAAATTATAAATTTTTTCATTTCTGTGTTAGACATTTTTGTATTTTTGAAAGTATTTTCTATATAAATTATATACTTTACAATTTTAATTAAAAATAAATTTTAAAACAGTTTATGCCCTATGTTAGGCATTTGTCTTAGACAGGGTTTCTATTCCTGCACAAACATCATGACCAAGAAGCCAGCTGGGGAGGAAAGGGTTTATTGAGCTTACACTTCCACGTTGCAGTTCATCACTAAAGGAAGTCAGTACTGGAACTCAAGCAGGTCAGGAAGCAGGAGCTGATGCAGAGGCCATGGAGGGATGTTTCTTACTGGTTTGCTTCGCCTGGCTTGCTCAGCCTGCTCTCTTATAGAACCCAAGAACACTAGCCCAGGGATGACACCACCCACAAGGGGCCCTCCCCACTTGATCACTAATTGAGAAAATGCCTCACAGCTGGATCTCATGGAGGTACTTCCCCAACTGAAGCTCCTTTCTCTGTGATAACTCCAGCCTGTGTCAAGTTGACACACAAAACTAGCCAGTACAGAATTCTAGTAGTTTAGAAAGTATTCTTGACTTAAATAAGATTGTCATAGTCAGGAAATAATTCTTTGTTTTATAAATAGGAAAAAAATTAAAACCTGAACAAGAAGAAAAAGAAAAAGAAAGGGAAAAATAAAAAGAAAGAGAAAAAGAAAAAGGAAAAGAAAAAGAAAAAGAAAAAGGAAAAGAAAATGAAAAAGAAAAAGGAGGAATGGTTGGTTGAGTGGGTGGGAAGATGGGAAGGATCTGGGAAAATTTGAGGGATGGGACGCTATCATCAGAACATAGTACATAAAATATTTTCAATATTAAAAGAAAATTAGTCTTTAAAAAATTTTTCAAATGAGCTTAGAAGACACTCAGATAAAAGAAAAGGAAGTGGGGATTTGATTCTTCCACTTCTTTCTAATCATAATCATGGTCTTAGCATATAGACATACAAATAGATATAGACACGAGATTTAAGTACAGGGATGATGCATTTTGTATTAGGTCATTTAGTGTGAATATTTTCACATCCAAAGATTAGGTTGGACCACATGTCTTCCAACAATGCCCTGTTCAAACCCATGGTCTTATGTTTACTTCTCTGCAGCTCTGTTTTTGTATTCTCAATTTTCAGGTGTCCTTTACTTCTAACATTCACAGACAGAGAACTAAAGATGGTGGTCTTTGATGGGTGTGGGTAACATGACAGTATACTAAAGAAAAACTTTCACAAAAAGAACCAGAAGTGCAGGGAGTTATGTGTAGGAGTCTCTTTTCTGGACACCCTTGTTATTTCTATGCCTTTCATGGGTACAGAAGTAAAATGAATTGCTGGCATTTAAAAGGCAGAATTTCCATAACTCTTTCTTTTGATTGGTTTTAGCTTTCTGAAATAGTTCCCATCTATTGAAAATAAAAGTTTCATTGGAGAGAGGCAAGGACAATACTTATCTGTGGGGACAAAAACAAATAGACTGTAGTTAGGAATTGTGTGTGTTCCTACAACAAAGTAAAGGAGATTAGATTCAGAGATCCCTTTCTTTCTTCCCTCTTTCCTCATTTCCCTTCTATTTAGTGTGAGGGGGGAAAGGGATCAAGGGATGAAAAGAAAAAGGAGGCATATAGGGTTGAAAGAACAAAAGTGAAAAAGTATATATTGTATCTATTTTTATACTAAATAGCATCAACATGTCTCAAGTGTTTTATATATGTATGGATTTTTGTATGAGTAGAAATTTAAGGTTTTTGTTACTACACACTGTCTCAACTCTTGTTTAAAGTATTTCCCATATGAAGTACATTTAAAAGTTCAATGTAAAGTTTTAGTCCTTGAATGCTACTATTACAAGCAGTTTAGGATAATCAAAAAATGCAGTTTAGTAGTTAGTTACCTGTAATAACCAAACAAATAGCTTTTTAAAAATACTAGTTTAGTTAATTACAGAAAAAAAAGCTTTATTTAGCCTCCTGTATATGCTTTAAGTGTTAGATGGTAAGTAACTGGAG
The DNA here is from genome assembly GCF_947179515.1 of Apodemus sylvaticus. Classification (NCBI taxonomy): domain Eukaryota; kingdom Metazoa; phylum Chordata; class Mammalia; order Rodentia; family Muridae; genus Apodemus; species Apodemus sylvaticus. Next base: position 26,510,628 of record NC_067472.1, on the reverse strand, counting down.
AAAAGAAATTTGTGTATGTTTAGACATACTTAAGATCAATAGATGGTCTCCAAATGCTTGAGAGATGTACAGGTATGACATTAAAGATGTTATAATTTAAAAATATCTTTTCTGACAGAGAGGCACATCTGCTTATTGCAGCACTCCCATTCTCCCCTGAAGAAGATCATAGGCACTGAAAAACCTCTACATGGCGCTTGCTTCTGCTGTGCCAAAGCTAGCCACAATGTTGTTTCAAAGCATACTAAGTGAGATAACCCAGTCTCAAAAGATCAATCATGGTATGCACTCACTGATAAGTGGATATTAGCCTAGAAACTTTGAATACCCAGGACATAATCCACAAATTAAATGATGTCCAAAAAGAATGGAGGAGTGGGCCCTGGTTCTGAAAAGACTCAGTACAAGAGTATAGGGGAATTCCAGAACAGGGAAGTGGGAAGGGGTAGATGGAAGAATAGGGGGAGGGAAGAGGGCTTATGGGACTTGTGGGGAGTGGGGACCCAGAAAAGGGGAAATCATTTGCAATGTAAATAAAAATAAAAAAAAAAAGAATGTAAAAAAAAATAACATCTCCAACCTTTGACTTACCAATGAGGACTCAGGAACCAGATAATGGTGTGAAATCTAAAGACAGAGAAAGCATCCAGATGACCTTTGTACTTCACCAATGTCCCAGAAGGAAACAACTCCTTCTTCTTCTTCAAGCTGTCTTAAATACTCTTTAACTCAAAGACCCTCCTTTCTCTTTTCTGGATTTTCTTATATTCAGTCCTTGTCAACTGGTAGCTTTCTCTGCCTCTTGACCTATTGTTGACTTTATTTAGCTCTTCTTTACAGAAAGCTCTTGGTTTAAAGCTATGTGCTAGTCCAAAATTTTGGACTCATCAAGATAAGATAGACAGCACACCACCACAAGGAACAGATTTTTTCAGATCATAATCTTGGGGTTCACAATGTGATCAAGTACCCTGCAACACCACAGGGCAAAAATCCTACCTTTTTCACAACTGCTGACAGCATGCTGCCCAACATGTCCTGCCCAATGACAAATGTCCTGCCCAACGACAAACAGGACATTGGAAAATCAACTTTGTTGAGAAAAGGTGGTCCACTCCCTCATAACTCCTGTCTGTCAGATATATGCACCAACAATACAGAGGAACCTTGCATGATGATCCAGGAAGCCATCAGTCTCTGTCATTTGAAGAGTTTGGAAACTGTTTTGCTTGGAGCGTCCTGTTGACTCAGGTACTATTTATCCTTCTCAGGTCTCTGATGGGGTTGAAGACTGGATAGATGTATTCTTATGGCTTTCTTTATTAAGGATTAAAGATATATAAACTTAAGTTGTTTAGGATCTAAGAAAATGTTTTGTGGTCTAAAAAGATATTTTTATTTTGGTAATATATGTTATGAAATTTAGAGGACATAAAAGCTTAAATACTGATAGAGTGATTTAGATACAAAACCTTGGACTCGCCAAAATAGGATAGATAGTGAAGTACATTCTCCAAGATTGCCAAATACAAATGGCCTGGACATTGTGAGTGTAATTCTTGCCTGATCATTCTCATAACTGTTTTTATAATTTAATGATGTTATAGAAAAAGCCACTTATTGGGCGAAGAACAGGAAATGTTGGGGCACATTATGTGAAGATTGTCTTTGTATTATTTATTATTCAGTTGTTAATTCTGGACTAGCAGAGAGCTCAGTACTGGCTGGGTTTTGGGATTTTTATTCTTATGGCTCATCAGATGTCTCTGTGTTCTGAGGTCTCACGCATCTTCCTCACTTGCTGATTGGCTTAATAAAGATCATATGGCCAACAGCTACTCAGGAAAAAAGAAAGAAGGACTTATGGGATGAGAGTCTCTGGGAGAAGAAGCAGAGATGGGAGGCTTTGAAAGCAGAACATAAAGGTGGTTGGACATATTGAGGTTGAAAGAGAGGTAATAGGCCATGTGGCAGGACATGGAATAGAATAATCAGGTTAATGAAGCTAGATGAGGCAGCCTAGCTAAGGTCTAAGGTATAATAAAATAAAAAGGTCTCTTTGCCATTATTCATTTTCTTGTGGGTCCAAGAGGATCCCTCTATACCATGAGTTCATTAGCTCTGAGTTTTTGCTTAGCTTTCCAGTGTCAGGCATGATTTCACTCTTGTTCATCAGCTCTTAATTTTAATTAGAGAACTTTTGGTTGCTTCCAGCTTGTACATGCCACTTCAGTATGATTTATTGAAAAGCAGCTGATTTCTAGAAACTATTAAAAATGTGATCCATATGAAAAGTTAAATCTCCCTGAAACAAAAATAATCTATTTTAGTTTTGAAAGGTAAGTTTCAAAAATGAAAAGGATTGCCTAAACCATAAAATTAATACAGATTTTACAAAATAATTCCTTTCAGGAATGCTATCAATAATGATAAGTCATTTACCTCTTGCTAATCTTTTATGTAATACTGCAAAATTTTTAAACTTAATTTTAAGGGTATGCCATTTGTGATTAGTGAGCACACTCTGCATGTCTATAGATTCTAGCTGTAGGTTTGTAACTTTCCTTATGCATTAGAACTTTGAGAAAACTCACATATAACACCCATCCAATATAAATTTACATTTCAGCGCTATTGTTCAAGTACTTCAAAAAATCTTAACAGTTACTGTTTTAAAGATGAAAGTCCAAATTCAGGTGTCAGGAATCAGCTAATATAGAAAAGATGACTGTGGGGCTTGTCTATAAATTTCTATAAACTTCAACGAAGATATTAATGATAAATGATAGATTTTTTTTGGTGTATGAATTAGAAAGACATAGTCCAATTAGAGAGCACTTGATGTGGTTTGAATATGCTTGGCTATTAGGGAGTGGCATTGCTAGGTGGTGTGACCTTGCTGGAGGAAGTGTGTTGCTGTGGTGGTGGGATTTGGAGGTTTCCTCCAGTGCTCAGGCCCCACTCAGTGCAGAAAACAGCATCTTTCTAGCTGCCTGGAAGAGGGTCTTCTCCTGGCTGCCTACGGATCAATATATAGAACTTTTGACTCCTTCTCCAGCACTGTGTCTGCCTGGACACTGCCATGTTCTTCCATAAGAATAATGGGCTGAACCTCTGAAACTATAAACCATGTTGTCCTTTATAAAAGTTGCCTTGGTCGTGGTGTCTCTTCACAGCAATGAAACCCTATCTAAGACACTTGGATACCACCAAGGTATGTGTGCCACTATTGCACTGGTAGTGTTATTGTACAATGCTGATCTGTGTTGTGGCTCTTGGAGTCATAGGCAAGAAGAACTGTTGGTTGCTTCTCTCATTTGGAAGCTTGCATTATGCCTTCAGGTACCATGCAAACTCTTTATCAAGGAGGAGGCTTTTGAGCACCAATTAGCTGCTTAGTTCCAAATGGTCAGGACTAAAAGCATACCTATAAGTAACATTATACAGCCTGAGTAGGTTGCACTGTACTGTACTTATATATTTAGGAACACAAACACACAATATACACACTAACAATGGTAAATAATAAAAAAGGACATAAATTTAAAAAAACAGAGCAAGGAGGGATATATGGAAGAGTTTGGATGGAGGAAAGAGAAGGGGGAATTATTGTAATTATATTATATCTTAAAAATAGGAATATCTTTTCCCAAACTGTAAGTTGCCATTTTATCCTATTGACAGTGTCCTTTGCCTTACAGAATATTTTCAGTTTCATGAGGTCCCATTTGTCATTGTTCACCCTAAAGCCTGAGCCATTGGTACACTGTTCAGAAAAAAAAATTTCCCCTCACCAATGCATTTAAAGATATTTCTCACTTTCTGTTCTATTAGATTTAGTATATCTGGTTTGATGTGGAGGTCCTTTGACACTTGTAGAGGTCCACTCCTTGCTGGCTCTGTTCTAGGGGCAGTAAGTCATGTCATACAGTCCCTTACAGGGCTCAGCACCAATGTGCTCCCTATGCCTCAACCCCATGTAGACAGTAGATAGTTGGTATAGGCTGTAAGGACAAAAAGACTCCTGCATATCAGAGACTCAGTTTTAGGCACCTTGCTCTCCCTAAGTAGGATGATAAGAACCACAAGAAAGAAAGTATAAATTAGGATTTCCCCATGAATAGCTTCACAACAATGTTTCTTAAAATTATAATATATATATATTTAACCCTTTTAAAGAGACCACAATTTCACCTTTTTCTTGATGCCTTTGAAGCAACAATACCTACCAATGAGGAAATTTTTTCCTTACAGAGATCATGTTAGTTCTGCCTTTTATATTTTATATTTTTTATACTCTTCGGGTATTCTTTGTTGAAATATGTCATTTTTTCCTGCTATCAACTTTTGTATCTTTATAGTCTTCTCCAAATAAATATATAAATATATAAAAACAAAGCCCTCAAGAACTAACTTCATACTTGGAGACATGTTCTCACACACACACACACACACACCATGCTAATATCTAGAAGGGAATGCCTTTAAAGCTAAATTGCAGTGATTTGTGGAATATGGAATAATTTTAATTTCATTTCATTTATCAATATTTCTGCATTTTTGATAATTTTTACAATGCCCAGATGTTTGCTTTGTAATAAACAAACTGATATTTTGATGTATGATTATCCTCCTCTTCATTGGTTTTGCCTCTGAGCTCCGTTCTGTCTCTGTGGGCTAGCTGCCATCCTGGAGCAGCCCTCTGATCATCACTTGCTTTGCTCCTGAAGGACAGATTCATAGAATTGAGAATTAATCTACTGAAGTGAAAGGCAGGCACAGAGAAGGTGGTTAAAAATCTTAGTTCACATTTTAGAAATTGTATACCAGTGGATGCAAAAGGACAAGAGAGACTAAAATGCTCAAATGTAAAATAGAAATGGTGAAAATAATAATTATTTAGTACTTAGAGTTGGTCTCTTTCAATCCAAAGACTGGAAGTATGGATTTCACACTGTGTATGAGAAAACTTGACTTAAGAGCTTTAAGATACATTGCACCACATAGAGTTCTAATGCTTTAGAAGTGGGTGGGTTTAGGCTTCAGGCCAATTATTTACTTTTGAGTTGAAAACATTTTTAGAGAGATTTATCCTGACTGCAACTTTGTTTCTAGTACATCCTACAAGATTTAACCACCCATCTTTCGGTGATTGTATTTGGGATGACTTGACAATTTCATACCTATATTTAATGTGTACTGATCATGTTCACAATCTATGTTCTCTTATCTCTTTTCTCTGTGTCATCCTCTCCCTCATCCTTCCTACAAATCTCTTTATCAAATTCATGTCTTTGTGTCTAGTTTTTGACTCACTGTGTTTAGTTAGGAATATCTATGCACCTGGAATCAAGCTGTGAAGCGTCATGGACTCTCAATGTGAAAAACAACTAAAGACATAGACTCACTTTATCTCCTAGAATCTATCAAGCATCACTAGTTCAGCAGAGAGTTATAGATATCCATTAGCCATTCCCCCATTCATGAGTGCTGATTAGGGCTGGTTCTGTGAGTTCATGATTATGGCTTTGTCATGCCCAGAAAATCTATTCTACAGTCTTTCTTCCTATCTTCCTGTTCTTATATCATTTCTATTCTCTCTTTCTCATTGTTCTTTAAGCCATAGAATAGGAAGTATAAATGTATTGTATAGGGCTGAACAGTTAGTAGTCACTGTTCTCAGCACTTTGAACAACCTTGATGTCTTATCCATTTACTGCATCTTTAATCAGAAAGACTTAAATTATGCTGAAAATAACATTTGTCTATGGCTATACATACGGATATTTAGAAGGCAATTTGGTGCTGTTTTAATTTACCTATACAATGATGATAAGTTCTCAGAGCCTATTGCTTTGCCAGCAATGGGCTTTTTTGTTTGTGTTTTCCAGATAAAGCAATTATTTCCTTCTGTGGGACTGGGGCTACAATCTAACCTTGGAGTAGTTGGCTACCATTACAACAGTTATACCACTATCGTACAAGTAGGCACATCTTGCCTGGTAGATGGGTATTATAGATCATAGGATTAGCATCTAGATAAAACCATTGGTGACTTTTCTCCTCTAGCACCCTACAGAGCATCTCCTACCACTATAAAAACTATCTATTAGGGAAAAAATTTCCAGCTCAGGTCCAGCTTGATATCTCTATATTTTATAGATAAACTTTATATAGTTTTCAAAAAATAGGGTCTAGTCATCTAGTTCTGGTGGACCAGCAAGCACCACAGTTATTCTTGATTTCAATTTAGTGAGACTTAGAAGTCACCATAGAAATTAATCTCTGTGTATATATGTGGGAGATTATATAGATTTGGTTAATGGAAGGGGGGCTCAAAACTACCCTGTGTGTAAGATTAGTAGACTTAAATTAAAAGGCAAGGGGGACCAATCATCAGCATTAACAAACCTGATGTGGATGTCATTTCTTTTGCTCCTGCATGCATTCTTTCCATTCCATGATGGACTGTATCCCCTGGATTATAAGTCAAAGTTAACTCTTTTCTCTTTAAGTTGCTTTCATCAAGTATTTTCTTGCAATAGTGATACGAGTAACTAATTCATTACTGTTATCACTGTAGTTTATCTATTATTGTAGTAGGATTCCTGAGACCCTAGGCTTGACGCTAATGTTGGGATCAACAGGAGACAAGGTGAGAAAATGTGAGAAGAGGAAAAACTCAACAAAGACAAAATATAGACATCAACCCGACATCATGTCCATAGGGATTAAGTCTGTCTTTAGCTACTACTGAAAATGTGTATAGAGAAAGGCACTTCCAAGGGGCTTTATAGATGGAGTGAGTAGCTAAGCAGTCACTTGCCCATTGCATTTCTTTAATTCATAAGATTTTGCATGCTTTGTGTCAGGTCAGTGTGAATGAAACACATGAGGCTTCTGCCTTGAGCTTGGTGCCATAAGAAGTGTTCTGTCTTCAGCAGGATGCTCTGTTCCCTTAGATGACTGATGCTAAATCAAGGGGAAAGGTGATGCATTAATGAATGGAGAGTGTCTTCACCCTCTAACACAAAATCCTTTAACTCTTAATTTGAGTAAATAACATCCACAAACTTCTTTGTATTTCTTAAACCTCAGACATCTCCGTTGGATAGCTGGCCCCATATTGTGCTACTGTTGATGTGGAGTATGAGATCGACTTTTCATCTTGTGAAGTAGTGTTGATTTTTTCTTCCTTTGACTAGACTTTTAGTTCCTAGGAAACAACTTTCCCTTTCCTGGAATTAACTGTTCTATCTGTTGCTCCTATCTCAGAACAGCCTCCTAATTAGAAGGCCTCAATACTTACTTAAATTTGAATAATGAAAAATCGAAACAGGATGCTAGGGCCTATGATCTTTGCCTCTCAATCTGCCTACACTGCTGCTGCCCGTTATAGATGGTTTTGCTGGGTTTCTATTCTCTTGATTGCAGCTTGACATTTTCCTGTACTTAAAATTACCCTTAGAACTGGAGGTGGGGCTGGCTCAGTGGATAAAGCACTTATCACCCAAATACGAGGACTTGGATTCAAATACCCAGGACCCATGTAAATTCTAGGTAACAAACCTAGAGACTGCCTATATAACACCACTTGGGATGTAGAGATAAGGCACTTCTGGAATAATCTAGGCTAGCTGCAATTGGTGAGCTCGAAGTTCAGTCAAGTGACTCTGCCTCAACAGATAAATTTGAGAACAATTAAGGAAGACAGTGCACATGCACACACGTCCTTGTCCACTATACATTCATTTGTGTTTCCACATATATAAACACATATGCACCCATGTATATGTATGTGTGCATACCACAGACACTTACATATATAGAAAATATCTTACATAGGCATCAGCCTTAAATGAGAAGCAGAATTAGTCTTTCCCAGGGCTGAGGCCCCTAATTAGTTAGCTGATACCAACTAGTCAACAGTGAAATTGCATACAAGCAATAATAAATGTATTTATCATATTGTATTATTATATTTATTCATATGTATAATGTATGTAGCATGAAATATGGAAAAAGAAGTCATGAATTTGAGAGGAAGTGGGGCATGGCATAAAGGATGAGAGGGTGCTGGGAGAAATTATGCCATATTTTAATTAAAATCCAAAACTAATTATGAAGCAAAATATTGTGTCAATGACTCTGATACAAGAAAGTCAATGTTAATGAATAAGCTAGAGTAAAGAAAAGTTTATATGAAAATGGCCATTTAAATTGATGTGGATGTTTATATATTCTTTAAACATTTGAGGGTCCACTACAATCAAGAACTGCATTAAGTTATGAAAACAATAGGCCTTTGTCCCCTGCTTTCTTAGGACTTTCTGTCAAACACACACACACAAAAAGTTTTGGAAATTATTTTCTTTTACTTTGGTGCCCTGGGCATTAAGTATGGCTACCTTCTTCTAGTATGTCCTTGGACTAGTCACTTGGTTGATCTGTAGCAAAGCCACGCATGAGGTCTAGGTATAACCACAACCATCAAGGCTGAATCAGCACCCCACTGCAGACACAATTAAAAGTAGCCCATATGAGTTTTATCAATACATTCTCTAGTTTGCTTGGGACCTAGTACAAGTTAGTCACTGTGCATTATTTCTAATTTTTATAAGCCTCTAAACTAGAAATACTTGTTATAAATCAAGAAAAAGATACTGAGTGTTTAAAATAACACTCTGAAAAAAAAAAAAAAGAAAATGAGAACACAGCCTGAATCCAAATCTAGTCAGATATTTTCACTATGCCATCTCCATACCTCACACTGTGATTTCATGACTAAATCTCTTTAGGAAGCAACAGGACATTTCCCATGTATGCTATGCCACAACTAGTCAGCAAATATAGAGCCTGGACTTTTATGTTCTATAAGTAGAAATTGTATTTGTCTTTATTATGTCTTAGAGTTATATTTTTATCTCTATAATTTGAGGCTTTACATAACCACACTAAAAACAATGTAAGCCAAGCATTCAAGTGAATCCCTGAATATGAGAACACAGCCCACTTCAAATAAGGAAAACAGCTTATTTGATGATTCCTTAAAGCAAAAGAATATTGGAAAGCCTTCTTGCTGGTGTCTTACGTGACGCTCTTGATCACAGTTTTCTGGAGCTGCTTTTACCATCTCAGAGATCAGGATAAGTGTATGATAAGATTATGACATTGTGTCCTGGATTGTGTTTGCTCATTGCTTTGTTAGGGAAGATGAATATTTGTTTATTACACTTGGTGCAGTTCCCACAGTGACTAAAAGATGACCTTTAAAGAAGAAATATAATCTTTTCTAAAAAAAAAAAAAAAAAAGAAAGTGTCTACAAATTACTAACAAGCCACAGCTGTAGCTAAGGAAAAGCAGACCAAAAAAAAAAAAAAAAAAAAAAAAAAAAGATAAAGTAGAAAATCCATGCACTTAATAAAATTCAGGTTATTTTTGAAAACTTTTTATTGATTCTTTGTGATTTTTCACATAATACACCCCAATCCCACTCCTCTCCCTGTCCCTTTGTATTCACCCTCTGCCCTTGCACCCTCTCCTCCCAAAATAAAATAGTTTAAAAGCAATCCTGTCAATGGAAGCTATAGGATGTCACAATGTACCATACAATATACTCTTTTGTCCACATGACCTCAATTGAAAACGTTCTTTACAATGAGTCATTGGTCTGTTTTGAGGCCTCTGGCTTCTGCTATATGGTCAGTACTGGATCCTCATGAAGACTCTTCTAAGATAGCGTGTTGTTGTCCTGTATTATAGAGATCCTGTAACTTTGGATCTGCAGGACCTGTGGCTCTCTCACATGCTCCAGAAGATTATAGATGAAGTAGATGTTGGGGTGGGCCAACTAATGGCCCTGGCTCTGGGCCTGAGAGGTGGCTGAATTGGTCAGCCTGCCAACTTTCCTGAGCCCACATCACCAGGGAGAGCTCTCCAGGACTGCCCCAGCTTACCCAATGTTGGAGTCAGCAAGATTCTCAATCAGCTCTCCTCCTCCTCCTCCTTGGGGCTGGCTTGCACATAACTTTGCTACCAGGACCAGATCTACTGTGCTGCCCAGGAGAGGCGCAGGTGCAGAGCCTGCTCTTTTGCCTGCTGCAGGCAAAGGAGCGGACTCTCTCTTTTTTTTCCCAAGGCACCCTACAGCAGAAGGGGTCTGATCACCTGTTCACCCACTGTCAGGATCAGCCCTATTGTGATGTCCAAGTGACAGGTGGGCCAGCTCTCTCCAGCGTTGTGTCTGGCAAAAGTGAGGGCCATCTCAGCAGAGTGCCACAGGTAGCAGTCTATATCAGGGACTTCTGGATGGCTTTTGGTGATAACATGGGCCTGGGACATCAACAGAGACCAAGCTGCCACAGGACCACAAATTCAGTCATGTACCCCCACTTCTACCCCTAACACCCAACCCTCATAGCAGCCTTGGCCCAGATGTTTCCATGGCCCCAGGTGTCAGTGTTGATCATCCAAATCAATATGTCCTCTTCAGCAGCATGGCCCTCAGCGATTCACATGGTTTCTGGTAGCAGCCTAAACCACAGACATCTACTTGGCCTTTGGTGGTAACTTGGGCCACTGACAGTGACACAGACCCAAGCTTCAGCAAGATGATAGACAGTGACATGGCCTTCGGCAGCAGGCAAAGCCAGGCCTTCACCATGTCCTCCTCATATCTGCCTGTGCCTCACCACCAGCAAGTGCACTTTTCTCCACAGAATATGAATCCCTTGGCTTGGCCTTCTCTTCCAATACTCCACTGTGCACTCCATCTTCCCATTTCTCCATCTCACATTCATCCATCATAGTGGTACCCATAGCAGGTGCTTGGGTATTTTTCTTCAGACCTCCCAGGGCCAGTGGGACTGGACAGGGCAGGTGCTTGAATGTCCTTCTTTAGGATGCTCTGGCGGTGTGACCAGAGTGGGTCCACCAGTGTCTTTCTTTTGACCTTAGGCAGGTGCTTGGATCAATTCAGATTATTTTTAACTTTTGATTTTTTTTTGTTGTTGTTTTCAAAATACAAGCCCCTTCCTCCTCCCAAATGGGTACTTTGTTTTCATTCAGTATTTATCCATAGACATAAAACAGAAAATCAAGTCATGACATTGCTTCAAGAGTTAATTGATTTTTTATCTGTTTTTCATATCTAAGACTGTATCTAGTTTGTTTCTTTATATTCTGTGTGAATCTCTCTATGTCTGTCTGTCTATGTTTCACATGTACGTCTAGGAGGTTTAGAGACCAGAAGAAGTCATAGGGTCTCTGGAACTGCAGCTATATAGATAGCTCCGAAAAAGCAATAAGTTTCTTGCCCTCTGACCCATCTTTCCAGCCTCAGGGTTGAAACTCTTAAAGTTAGCTCTCTTTCCAGAGTGGAATATTAAATTCTTACATTTTATTTAAAAAACTTTTAAATATATTTTTGTACCATTTTAATCAGATGAAAGGACCAAATGAAGATGAAGGGGGGCTTAAAGAGAGAGAATTTGGGTTAAGGGAGTGTGGCACGGTGGTGTGGGGAAAGGTGTGCCCAGGCAGGCCTTTGTCCAGGCACCTCTTCCCCCTGAGGGACCACACATACACAGACATGGTATAGAATAGAGTTTATTCAGGGTAGAGGTTGGGAGTTAGTGGTATAGTGGAAGTAGAGAAAGGCAGAGAGAGAAAGAGAGAGTAGAGAAGTGGAGAAGTAGTGCGTGGCCAATGTAAGTAAGAATAATCCCAGACTCTATTGATGTTCATGAAGGAAAGAAAATAACCCCTAGAAGCTCTAGAATACAAATTATCAGTGCTGAGTAAGCTTGTCAAAGTGAACCCAGATGAATTTGATAATTGCTCTTTCTAACTCTGTGAAGAATGATGCCACTAACCCTCTACATTGTGAGTCTGCTCTCCTGTACATGGATATCCTCTTTTGTACTGTCTTGTGATTTGAGTCAACCCAAAATTTAACACAGAAGGAAATGGGCTAAGATTTAGAATGTTGGGTAATGTGGAAGGCCAAAGCAGATGACGAAGTACAATGACCCAGTGAGGGGACTCCAGAGTAGCGTGCTCCTGCTGTTTCTCCAACTGCAGTGGTTCTCAGCCTTCCTAATGCTGCTACCCTTTAATACGGTTCCTCATGTTGTAGTGACCCCATAAAATTATTTATGTTGCTACTACATAACTATAATTTTATAGGTTATTAATTTTAAGTAAACTTTTTAGATAGAAGTTTGCCTAAGGGTCATGACCACTGGTTGAGAAGTAAGGAACTAGAGCCTCAGACAGTACTCTGCAGACTTCCAGTTCACTGTGTGGCAGCCAGTCATGGTTGTCCTCACAGGTGCCTTGGGGCAGAGCACAAAGGTCCTTCACATTTGTGTCTTGTCATCTGCCTGAGCTACAACCAATGGTATCCTGGCATTCTGCTCTCTACAATCAAATAGCAAAAATCTTCTGATAATAGGATAAGGACTTTGGGGGATTTTAATAGAAGCAGGGACTTCATCCATAAGTGTACCACTCTAAGAACCTATATTTGAATCAGGCAACAGCACATATGCCCCGGAAGGGCTGCTGTATTTAGATACCACACTTCACGTTGTAAAATGGGAAGACACTTGTCTTTGGGGAGTCTTTCTGGGCAGAAAAAAAAACCCTAAATATATTTGATTCTTTCTCTAATGTACATGATGACCTTTTGAATCAGCCTAGCCAATTCACTTATTGTGTTGGTATGTCTTTTCCACCAAAGGTTGGAAGTTTGGATCTTTCTTTCAATTATATGTTTTCTGGAAGGAACAGGAATTCTAATGCATATCAATATTAACTTATGTTACTGTGATTTTGATGTGCCTCTTAGTAGGCCACAGAGAGGATGGCCTCTAAACTACACAAGATAGATATTACTACTCCCCAAATTGCATGGATGGAGATGATGAGGATTTACATGTGTCTCATCACATGAAATAAGGCAGCAGGTCTTCACACAAGTGCACACATGCAAGAGCCTGTTCTAAACACTATTCTGCAACATTTGGTACCAGGAAACCTTTCTCTTCAGGAAAGAGAAAAACATATTTGTCTACAACCTGGATTATTGGGCTTAAGTGTCACTATAATACAACTTCAGTCATTATAAATCTGTAGAGAGTCTTATTGGGGTGCCATGCCACCTGGCAAGAACTTGACACCCACCAAGGTGAAGTTCCTCTCCCACCCTTTGTGCAGGGAACATAGCCTTTGTGTTAGCCATAATCCCCTCTATCTGGGGTGGAGCATGCTGACCAAGGTGAAGCCCATTGTTCTTCAAGGACCTGCTGTTTCCTGAGAGACACTAGCCACCTGCTGAGCTACTAAACTGGTTCTGTGGAGATGTTTCCAGCCTTTGGGGGAAGGGTTTTCCTCTGCTTATATATTTGGAGTCTTTCATTAAACCTTGAGACCTTGAGCAGCAGATGTTGTCTTGGTCTCCATCTCTTTTCCCCACCTTCCTATATATCCCCAGCTTCCCTTCCAGGTAACCCACTTGATGTAACTGTGGCCAGTTACATAAATCCCAAAGAAATAATTCAGTTGAAGGGTCACACAGGCAAACCAGAGGCTTCAGAACAACTTGAGGTTGAAATCACTTGAGCCTGTATCACTAGCAGGCTATAAATTTCACTTCTTCATATAGTAGCTTGTTTTTATTTCAAAGAAAAATTAATGCATGTTTTATGATATTGTTAAGCTATTGGATACCCTTTTTAGGTATTCAAAAGCTATTTTTCTATTTTTAAGATAATATTTTTGAGACAGTGTTGGTTTCATTTAATTCAGGCTAGCCTAAAACTCACTTGGTAGCCAAAAGATGATCTTGAACTTTGGATTCTTTTGCTTCCCTCTATAGAGTGCCAGTCAGTATTATAGGCATATACCATTATGCCCAAGCTAGGTAGTATTTGCGGATTGAACCCAGGGCTTTAATAATGCCAGGCAAGTAACTCTGCCACCCGCTTTGTGTGTGTCTATTGTTGTTAAAGACAGGGATAATGCCTGAATTTTCTTTAATTTTTCTTGACGTGAATGAATTTTTAGAATGAATCCTTTTGCTTTAGTCTTTATATATACATATATATGAACTATATATGTATATTTTATTTATAATATTTTATTATATTATGTATATTATATTTATATATTTACATCATAAATACATATGTATTTATTTCCTGATGGACTAAAATCAATATTTTTGGCATGTTTAGTACATACTATCTTCAAGACCTAATTAAAACTTTGAGACGTCCCTTGTCCCTTTAGTAAACAATCCAAACATTTTTTGTATTTAAATTCATGTAGTTGCTTTTCCCTACTAATTGCAGTCTACCAACTGCTACTTTTTGGAGGATACTTGATGAAGAAGGACCACTTACCTTATTTAAGTTTGTTCTAGATATTTACACAGGTAAGGATAATGTTTTGTGAATTATATATTGAATGTGAGATGCTCTCAATGTATAAATATTGAAGCTCTCCATGAAAAAAACAAGAGTGCATCTGAACTTTTAATAGGCTTTCTTCCTCTACCTTTTTTGCCTGTGTTCTGTACTTTCAGTAAGTGTGTTTGTCAGTTGTGTGACAGTGTCTTTCCTTTTCAAAGTTGATACCCTGTCTGTCATTCGAATGATTGATGCAGTCCTCCAACACCATATATTTCCCATATCCAAACTGTTACCTTACCTATTTTTATATTTTAAAATCTAAATCTGGAAAACTAAGTTATCACTCTGGGAGCTATTCATTTGTATTGCATTCTTATCAACTGTCAAAACAGCTGAATGCTAAAGAATTGGTCAGTTGCCAAAAACCAGCATTAGCAATGGGAGATGGAGACATAGAGCAGCCCTGTGAGCTGAGCTATTAATCCTCAGGAATAAGCTTGGAACTAACATGCTATTGCTTTCAAATGGTATTTATTGAAAACAAGCTTAATTTCTATTTTTTCCCCATGTGGGTCATGGTGAAGTTAACACATCATGGTAATTATCTGGAAAATATGAAATCATCTTCATCATATTGACCAAGGAATATCTTTTACATTCTGTTCAAGGAACAGAAGAGAATTCAATGTCATCAAAAGTATGCGTTTTGAGGTACTGTCCTTGAAGCAGGACCCAGTAGTATTAGGGAGTCACCATGAAAAGTACCACCAGGGCTCAAGTTTCTAGTCTTCCATTGCAAGTGGTAAATAATTTATTCTCAACTGTCAGTTTTCAGCTCAAGATTATGTTATATAGAACGAGGACACCAATAAGCTAGCTAGGTCAGCCTTCTGTTTTTCCTAAATCCAGCTCTCCCAGTATAGTACATAGTCATAAATCACTGTCTCACCAGTTTACAGTCATGAAGTCAGGCAAAAATACCAAAGCCTCTTTTAAGAAACATCATCTCTGTGCTATCTATCATGGTGCTCTCTAATACTACTTTATACTCTGAAGTAGATTTCTCCCATCAGTTTTTATGTGCTTAATTTTTGCATGTTTTTCTCTTAAATTGAGAAAAGTATATTCTTTGTGTGTGTGTATGTGTGTTGGTGTATGACTATGTGTGTGTGACTATGTGTGCATACCCCAACATACACAGATATACCAACACACAGACAGACATAGACAAACATACATATCTCATTTTCATATTCATTTATATGTATACATGTATGTCTAATATGTATATGTGCAAAAGCATATGGGTACCCACAAAGTCAAAAGAAGGTATCTAATGCCCTAGGGCTGGAATTACAGGCAGTTGTGTACCTCCTGATGTAGATGCTGGGAACTGAACTAACAGCTGAGCCATTTGACAGACAGATATATTTCTCTCTTTTGTATTGGTAAATACTATAGCCACAGCATAAGGTTGCATCTCATAGTGGTTCTGAATCACATTTCCAGATTATTGATTATCTGAGATTATTTCCAAATAATTGTTGATCATCTGCTTCTCTTTTTGTGGAGAGAAGTCTATTTGAAATATTTGCTTATTTGTAACACAATTATGTGGAATTTTTCCTACATGGTCATAAGGATTCTTTAAATATTTTGACTTTTAAAAATTTATTAGACACATGGCTTATAAATGTTTTCTCTCAGGTCATAGGCTGTATTTTCAATTTGCTGAATTCTTCCTCTATGACAACAAGTCTTTGTTTGCTGATAGGAGTCACTCTAGATTTCCTCACAAGTTAAAAATGGAACTGTGGAGTAATTCATCAACTGCACTTCTGGCTGTTTAGTAAGACAGCAGAAATAAGAGTTTTACTGAGATAGCTGAATTGGTGTAGTTTCCATAATATTCTTCACAACAGCCAAGATGTGGAAAGTACCTCAAAATCTATCAGTGAATAAACACATTGACAAATAGAATATTGTTCTTCATTTAAGTTTTTAAAGACTTATTCTTTTTATTTTATGTGCATGAATGTTTGCCTGAATGTATATACCCGCACTGTGTGTCAGGTGCTCATGGGGGCCAAGAGAGGGCACCAGATCCCTTAAAACTAGAATTATTGATGGTTATGAGTTGGCATGTGGTTTTTGGAAATTGAACCTTGGTCCTCTTCAAGAGCACCAAGTGCTCTGTTACTAAGTGTACTCTTCAGATCCTTATCCACTTTAAAAAAAAAAAAAGGAAATTCTGCCATACATAATAACATGAATGAACCTAGAGGGGGTAATTCATATGTATAAGTGAAGTAAAATAGGCCACAAAACAGAAGTGCGGAGAGCTCTATGACCCTACTAGGATGAAGTACCCAAACCAGGCGAACTCAAAAAGTAGAAATAAAATACCACTGTCAAGAGCTCAATGGAAGGGAACAGTGGCTTGTACTGTTTAGTAAGTTCATGTGCTTTTTAATAAGTGCCATTCTGGTAAGATACATCAGTTCTAGAAACCCCTGTGTACTGTGGTATTCAGAGTTCACAACACTATACCATACATTAATTTTTTCACTTATTAATGTTATTAATTATTATTTAATCTTATTTTTATAGTCCAGTTGTTATCCCCCTCAATGTCTGTCCTTCAAATGTTACTCATTCTATTCCTCCTCTCCAAGAGGATGTCCCCTCATCCCCACCCCACCAGATCTCCCCACTCCCTGGGGCCTCAAGTCTTTCAAGGGTTAAGTGCTTTTCTTTCACTGAGGACAGACCAGGCAATCCTCTGTTGTGTATGTGTTGGGGGTGGGGAGACTCATATCAGCTGGTGTATGCTGCCTGGTTGGTGCCTCAGTGTCTGAGAGATCTCAGGGGTCCAGGTTGAGACTGCTGGTCTTCCTATGAGATCAGCCTAGCCTTTCCCTAATTGTACCACAGAGGTCCCTGGCTTCTGTCCATCAGTTGGAAGTAAGTATCTGTATCTGACTCTTTCAGCTGCTTATTGGGTCTCTCAGAGGGCAGCCATGCTAGGCTTCTGTCTATAAGCACACCACAGCATGAGTAATAGTGTCAGTACTTGGAGCCTCCCCTTGAGATGGGTCAGGTCCCAATTTGGGCCTGTCAGGACCTCCTTTCCCTCACTCTTTTCCCCATTTTTTCCCTGCAGTTCTTTTAGACAGGAACAATTCCGTGTCAGAGTTTTTGACTGAGGGATGCAACCCTATCCCTCCACTTGTTGCCCTGTCTTTCTCCTGGAGGTGGACTCTACAAGTCCCCTCTCCCTGATGTTGGGCATTTCATCTATGATCCCTCCCTTTGAGTCCTGAGAGTCTCTAGCACATTCTAGAGGGTTCCCCCAACCTCCCGAGGTTGCCTGTTTCCATTCTTTCTGCTGGCCTTCAAGGCTTCACTCCTGTTCTCCCCAATACCTGATCATGTTCCCCCTTTCCCCTCCTTGTCTCCTTTCCAACCCAGATTTCTCCCTACCTCTGCCACCCATGATTGCTTTCTTCTCCCTCCTGGATGGGATTGAGGCATCCTCATGGGCTGAGAAGAGCATATTCTTTCTTCTTCTTCTTTTTTTCTCTCTTATTAGATATTTTCTTTATTTACATTTCAAATATTAGTCCCTTTCCAGGTCTCCCGTCCAGAAACACCCTATGCCATACCCCCTTCCCCTGCCTCTATGAGGGCGCTCCCCCATCCACCAACTCCTGACATCCAGCCCTAGCATTTCCCTACACTGAAGCATCAAACCCCCACAAGACCAAGGGCCACTCCTCCCACTGATGTCCAACAGGGACATCCTCTGCCACATATACAGCGGAGCCATGGGCTCCTCCATGTGTACACTTTGGTTGGTGGTCCAGTCCCCAGGAGCTCCGGGGAATCTGGCTGGTTGACACTGTTGCTCCCCCAATGGGGCTGCAACTCTCCTCAGCTCCTTCACTCCCTCATTCCATTCGTTTAAAACTCAAACGATATCCCCCCTGGTTAGTCCTGCACAAACACCTTATCCCACATCTGCCTTCTCCCCCCTCCCCTTTGCCTCTGTGAGGGTGGTGTCCCAGCTACCCACCCTCTCCCTTCCTTCTAATCCATCATTCCCCTACGTTGGGGCATCAAGCCTCCACTGAGCCCAAGGGCCTCCCTTCCCATTGATGCCAGATAAGAACATCTTCTGCTACATATGTATCTAGAGCCGTGGATCCCTGCCTGTCCATTTCTTGGTCTATTCCCTGGGAGTACTGGGTGGTCTGACCACCTGACACTGTTCTTCCCAGGGTCCCAGAGCTCAGTCTGATTGTTGACCCCAAGCCCAAGCATCCACATTTGCATTGGTTAGTTGCTAGCAGAACTTCCCAAGGAACAGCCATATCAGGTTCCTGTCAGCAAGCACAAGAGCATATTCTTATACTTAAAATAGATTTATGGTATGAAGCTTATATTTTCCCTTTTATTAAACCTGATAACCATCAGTTTTTAATCACATTGTATATTCCATAGTTATTATGTTTGGACTTAAATGTTCCTATCTTAATATTTGTTTGTATTTATTTTCCTTGCCTTAACTTTTCCTTTATTATTATGATCATACTACATATTTATTTCTCAACTCATTACATATTCTCTTATTACCATTTTGGTCATTACCATAGAAATGTTGATATATGCCCTTGATTTATTATGTTTTTTTAAATTAGCAATTTTTTATCTTCCAGAAATGCAAGGATCATAGATTTGCTTAATTACTTTCTCCCAGCTACCTAACACCTTATATCGTACTACTGTATGCAATTTATTTCTATATATTAAACCCCACAAGATTTTGCATTAATGAATTGTATGGTTATTATTCATTTTGACTTTTAAATATTCTTCCTTACATAATTGTGCTTATGTTTGGGTATAGTTTGTTTAATGTTAGAAGAACAAATTTTAAGGGTTTTAGGATGATGCTGGTTACAAAAATTATGACTTCTCACTTCCTTCAAAATATTTTTCATGTTTTTTATATTTAGTGAGTTATGCTTGCTGTTTGTAAACAAATTTTTCCCCTTGTAGTGTGGCATATTCTTTCGTATCTTCTAGTTGAGCTCATGGTTGGGTGATCATGTTGGTGAAACTTACAGACATGGCTTCTATTATTATAGGAGACACAGTCTCACAGTCAACACCTTCATCCTGTGGATTTTACTATCTTCCTGCCTCCACCTCTGCAATGTTCCCTGACCTTTAGGTGTGGCAGTCTTTTTTAGATGTAACTGCTGAGATCAAGCTCCACCACTCTTCATTTTGATTGACTCTGCTGGTCTCTCTTCTATACAAAGAATGATAAGCAACCAAGGAAAGCTTGGGGTAAAAATAGCTTTCCTTAGGAGAGAATATACCAATGAGTTTTATATAATATACCTTTCCTTAGGAGAGAATATACCAATGAGTTTTATAATGCCAGAGGCTCATACCCATAAACATGAATACCAGTTACATTATACAGACTGAGTATGTTATATTAGAAATATACAGAGATATATTTGGGTATATACATATGCATATGAATATACATATACATATACATACACACACACACACACATGAAAAATAAAGATGAGTATTAAACTCAAAGTGAATGAGGTGTAGCCTTTGGTTGAACTGTTATTCAGACAATGACTATAAAAGACATCAAGGCACAGCTTCAGATTTTTTAAGTGAGTTAAATAGTATATTTAAAACAATTTTGTTGGGGAGAAAATGGTATTGAAGTTATGCTGAATTACAATTGCCCTGCTTTTAATTATCTTTTGAA